>NW_025852360.1:135106-297118 GCF_002878395.1 Capsicum annuum | reverse complement strand
AATTCCATTTTTATTCTATCGATGACCTTAGGGTCCGATAAAGTTTGGACAGACCGTAAAGTTAGAAAAAATGGCATCTTCAACTCTCGATTGGTCGAAATTAGCGACGGATGCACATTCTAACATAAATCATTACATATATTAGAATGATGATTAGATCAATAAAAAAGCATTAATTAAAAGAAAAAATTAATTATAATTATACTTACTGCATCCTTAGGGGGGTTGAAGAGTTCAAGAAATTTTGCATTTTTATCAGTTTTGACCGACAACCATCTCAAGATTCTTGGACAGGAAATTCCTTCCTGGTAGTTCACTTGTTGTCTCAAATAAGGAATGACTTCAAATGCCCAATCCTATAAAATAATGCCAATAAATCAAAACCATTATTGAGCAAAAAAATGAATGATATCATAATAGAAGAAAGAAACATTTACCATGAAAGCCCATGGGAAGCCATATAAGTTGACTGTCTTTGGCGCTAACGGAATCAAAAAATATTTGACAGTCATTTTGAAACTTTCATACCCCCATGGATAGCTGTTAAATGCCTTAAGATCCTCGGAGAGCTTTATTAAATCGAGGCTTATGTTGTTGTTAACGTCTCTCGCCCAAAGAATATTATGTACAAACCAAACCAAGCACAATGACTGCTTGTGCTTCTTTGAAGGTCCTTTACCTTTGAACGCTTCTATCAAATTTATGTTTTTGAAGCTTATACCAACAATGGACATCAGGTCATTATGATCACATGACTTTTCTTTGCCTTTTTTGGTTGTGCAGGGTGTTTTTTTTGGGTTAGAATAGGTATAACTTGATAAGGAGGATAATATTTTAGTCTAGTAACTATGGAAAACTCCTTCCAACCAAAACAAACAGACATGCCATAGTAATTTATCCACACCTCATCCATCTTATCTTTGTTTTCATACATAAACCTATGCTTGAGAAGTTCATATACCATTTTTATTTGAAAACGAGTATTGTTGTCCTCCGGCAAATCAAGATATTTTCCAAAGCAGCTATCCCTGAAATAAGCATCCAATTTTTGTTCTCGAAGTATTTTTCTGAAGGCATCGAAAGATTTTTTCATGGCTGACTTAACCACAAAATTACTCGTTAAATCTGCGGCACCATTGCACTGAATTCTCACAGGGTAATGATCAATGCTGAAGGCTTTGACCAGCTCTTCGGTGGAAGGGATATTAGCATCTGTATCATCTCTTTTGAAACATTCCTCCTCCCCGTGTTCATCATATTCTGCTCCCGATTGAGATAATGCTTGTAAAGCAAGCTCATAGAGTGGTGGATGTAGCCTAGCTGCTTCACTTGTTCCTTTACTTGGACTTGATTCAGTTTTTGTTCTTCTGGGAACCATATTATCAAAAATTAACATGAACATAAAATAATATATTATTATTGATTAATGCATCATTAAAAAAGGATAACAATAAATCAAACAAGCAAAATAGTAAAATAACAGTTGCAATAGATCACCGATCTGTTCCACCAGGTAGTCTATCTATTGCAATATATAACCAAACTATTGCAGCAGATGAGTAATCTGTTGCAATAATACAAAATATATCACTCATCTTTTAAGACAGATGAATGGTATGTTCAACAGATCACACAAATGTTGTGACATCATCTGTTGCAATATATGAGTGATCTGTTAGAACAGTTAAATAATCCGTTGCAATGGTTGAGTAATCTATTTAGACAATACAAACTATATCACTCATCTGTTGAGAAAGATGAATAGTCTGTGCAATAGGTCATACATCTATTTCAACACATGAGTGATCTGTTGGAATAGTTATCAATGGTCAATATTGTTTAGATTTCTTCCACCATAGGGTCGTCTATCGCGGCAAATGAATGATCAATTGGAAAAATCAAGTCTTGGACTTTTCCTGTAGGAAGAGTTGGTAGGATTTTATCCAACAAGAGATTCATCTGTTGCATTAGATCATTAATCTGATGGTTCTTCCATTGCACCAGATGGTTAATTAGTTGCATCATATTTTTTATTCGATTCTTAATTTGTTGCAATATATGGTAAAGCTATTGCATCAGATATTTAATCTGGTGCATCAGAATTATAATCTGATGGTTCCTATGGTGCATCAAATGGTTGATCTGTTGCATTATATGATAAATCTATGCATCAGATGGTTAATATGTTGCACCAGATGTGTAATCTGTCGGAGGAAACAGTAGCACAATTTTGTTAAACAAAAAACAACAATTTTACCATTTTTACCAAGAACAAGAACAGAACAAATCAAACCAAATTGTCCTTTTTATTTTTATAAACACAAATAATAAAAATCAAACTTCAAAAAAATGCAAGAAACAATAAAATATCATAATTTACTTCAAAAAGAGAAGAGATGAAATACCAGAAATTAGGGTTTATTCATATCGTATTTCATATTAGTGCAACAAATATTGAAATTGTTAACCAATAATATAAGAGAAGTTGGCTCAAGTTCCTTATTTTCTTCAAAAGCTAAAAAGGCCATAAATTTTTAGCTGTGAAAAAAGAATAGGAACGCTGAAGAATTTGAAGCTGTTGTGGCCGGAGAGCAAGACTGTCACATCGATTGAAGTCAAAAAGGAACTCGAAGCCTAACTATTTGTAGTCGGATGTTGAAGTCACCGAAGATTGAAATGAGAAATTTGTAGAACAGTTGGTTGGGAGAGAGTTGATAAAAGCTATCAAGAGAGGGATAAGAGACAGGTTGATTAAATTGAAGAGGGCAACACGAAGCCCAACTATTTATCATCGGAGGTAGAAGTCATCAAGGGTTGAAGGGAGAAATTTTACAGAACTGTTGGTTGGGAGAGAGTTGAGAGAAGTTGTCGAGAGAGAGGAGAGAGTGGTTGATTTGGATTAAAGAGGGTGTGGGTTGGGTTGATTTGTATTTTTGAAAAGATTAGAAAGTTTTGAAAATATTAATCAAGTCCACAATTAACTTGATCAAGTTTTCTGATAATGTTTGACCTTATCTGTTAGTCAATGTCACCAATCCTTCATTCAAGACTTAAAATCCATCACCATCGTCTGAACCTTCACTACCACCTCCAATTCCTCTTTAAATACTTGATCAAGATGCTATTTCTATTGATTGAGATAATATTTTCATTGCTGACCTAATCCCTAGAAAGTCCAGATCCAAACTTAAATAAAAACACTCCTCTGTCACCATCGATGTAGATGATAATGCTCTAAAGGAGCCTTCCCCTATTGTCCCTTCTCCGTGAAATCCACATACACGAGGTAAAAATCAAAGGGAAGATGCTTCCTTGGCAAAAGCACTGAAGGCAAGTAAAAGAAAATGGGTAGCCACTTGTTTCTCTACCTTCTTGTGATTCCTCTCCTGATATTTTTCTTCGATCTAAAAAAAGAAGAAGAAGACAATCATTGCTAAAGTCCCAAAACTCTCCTTGTCTCATAAATCATCATCTCCACCTACTTCAAAGACTTTCTATTCCTCAAAATCTACCCATCCTATCAAAGCCTCTTTATTTTCCAAATTTACTCCTAAGAAGTCCATTTCTCGTCCAAAGAAATAGGTAAACAAACATGTTCCTTCTGACTCATATGACTTAGCCTCTGAGTTTCTTCCTGATACTCTCCCTTCTTCTTTTACTGAGGTTAACCCTAATTTTGATTTTGATATTGATGTTGATACCTTTGCTGACAAAGATTCTCAGTCAGCCCACATTCTTAACTTTCAAAAACAAAAGTTGGCTAGGGGACGAGTTCTAACTGGTTTTGGGGGACCTGATATGGATATCTTGGTCATAAAGTTGAGAGCTCAGTGGTGGTCACACTTGTTTATACTAGTTCATCATCAAATAAAATTTAGAAAAGATAAAGTTTATGAGTTTTACACAAATGGGGTTTCCATTGGGGAGATGTTCTCAACCACTGTTCATGGGAAAATCATAAATCTCTATCCTACTGATTTGGCTAGAATTCCAAATGTTCCTACTGAGGTTTGGGGTTATTATGTGAAGGGTACTTGGCCTCCTCTTAATAATTTTCCATCATTTCTTCATATTTCTAGGAAATTCTCTGGAAATCCCCATCTTCTTACTCATTGTAGGGTCTTAAAGAATGAGATGTCCCCCCTTTATCAGTTTTATTTTGATGTGTTTCACAAAATGATCCTTCCTAGATAGGAAAAAAGAAAAATTACCAATTTCCTTGATTTTACTCTAATGGAATTATTAGATACTGAAATTCTAATAGACCTTCCTCGACTCATCATCAAGAACATTTAAAGGGTCTTAGTCTAAGATGCAAGTGGTCATGCTTTGCCATATGAATTCTTGCTCACATCTGTCTTTGAGGATTTTCATGTACCTATCAAAGTGTGGTACCTGCAGACCACAAAGGATGTCATTGGATCTATGAATCATACCATGTTACCTGCTGCTATGAGGAGTGGTAACAACCCAGTGCAAATATTGAAGAATGCCCTTGCTGCAAAGAAAGGGGAGGTAGAGGTTGCTTGGGCTGCCTTGGAGGCTTCCCAGGCTGCACATGAGGATGAAAAAAGGGTTCTTCAAGCTCAAATTTCTTTCCTCACAACCATTTTGGAAAAAGAAAGAACTGAGAATGCTGATGTTATTAGGAAAGAGTTGAGAATACTGATGTTATTAGGAAACTGACCTCCCTTATCCTCTCTTCGTCATCCACTTAAGCCCCTTTTTAGTGTCTCCAGCCTATTCCTTGTTGTTTCTTCGTCCTTGTTGTCTCTTTTTTTGCTATTATTAGGTTATGATGATTGTATTTGGTTCTGTGTATGAAATGGACTTTTTCTGCTTAATATGATCTATTATTGTTTATTTTACTGTATTGTTGTTCTCTTGCCTGAGTCTTGATTATTTTAGTGATAGCCCCAGTGGCCATGAATTATTCAACTATTTTCACTTGTTGGTCTAGCTTTTTGATGATGTCAAAAGGGGGAATAATAGATTATACATTGCTTATAACTCAATTGACTAACCTGTTTCATTTTGTGATCTTCTATTTTGAATTCTTTACTAAGTATGTTAGGATTGAGTGAATGATGTTGTGTTTCTAAGTTTGTCTTCATCAAAAAGGGGGGGAAATTTATTAGGGAATTTAAGGTTTTTATGATGGACATATGAATGAAACATGTTGTACAAGATGTTCCACATAAGTGAAACTAATGTTGTCACATAAACTATATGTTGAAATTAATGCAAGGCTAATAGTCCATTAGGACAAGAGTGGATAAGCAAGGTAGTTTAGATTTGTGTCAATTGATATGATTAAGGATAATATAATTGCAGTATTCAAAAGTTGAGTTGATCAAGGATACTAAGGGATTAAGGAGAAGAGTCCTACTCAATCTAGAAGAGAGAGAGAGACGACAACAACAAAAGAGTGAAACTACCTGGGAGTCCTATTGAAGATAAAAGAGTACATCAACTGAAGGAATACATCAGGAGTTGGTTTAAATACAACATATGACATTCAAGTGTTTCACTCAAGCATTGAAAAGATAGTTAACAAATAACAAATCTGTTCTACAAATTGAAGGAGTTAGTGGTGCAACCTGGTCCCTTACTTAGAGTCATAGACTTTGTGTAATAGGTTGTTCATTGAGTTATATTGAGTTGTAATCTCTAGTCTCAGTGAAGTATAAATTGAGTTAGGATTAACTTCTTCAAGTTGGGGAACTCGAAGACTTGGGAACACTTATCTTGGAAAGATTAGTGTTTTGTAGAAGTAGGAGTTAGAAGTTTTAATTCTTAGTTTACAAGAAGTCTTGTAATTTGTTGTTTGTTGAGGATCAAGAGTTATAGTGAAGTTGGGGTTAAATACTGTAGAGGTACAGGTCATGGTTTTTTATACCTTTCTTGAGCTGGGTGTTTTTCACGTAAAAATACTGTGTTCAAGTTTTACTTCTGTGAACAACGTTAGCTTACTTGTTCCACTGATAGGCAACTAGTAAAGTAAAATATTAAAATTGGTAGGGCACACACTTTAATAATTATTCAGGAAGCTGGTCTGATAATAATGAGAGTATTAGAATGATGCTTCAAAATTTATGGTGCAAGACTCTCACATATTTTAGATGGTACAAAGATATGTTTTTATCAAGAGTTGTTGAATTGCCATAGAATAATAATTCTCACAATCTAAATTTATAGATGATTTACCAACACTCTTTGGAGTTAGAAAAGATCTTAGAGGACCCGTAACAATTATTAATTATGATGAGTATACATATGAAAAATTGATTAATGTTTGTACTCAAGAAGGGCTATCCTTATGTAATGAGATTAGATTAAATCAACAAATCAAAAGATATTATCTCAATGAAAAACAACAATTGGGAGGACTTTGTAAACAATTTACTATTGATATTCCCAAGAGTTCTAGAGAGACTTATAGGCCTAGAAAGAAAAAAGATTTTCATAATAAGAAGAATAAGAGAGTTGAGAAAAAAATCTAGAAGGAAGAACGATTTAAAAGAAGAAAAGAATTTATTAAATCCAACAAGCCTAATGCTTGCCGCAGATGTAGAAGAATATGTCATTATGCCTGAGATTGTAGAGTTAAGGATAAGATTAAAAAGCATAATGTAAATGAGGAGATGAAATAATCTTTGTGCAAGATTCTATTAAATTCTTTCCCGAAGAAGTCAAGTCAGGATCAAAATGAAAATGAGGTTTCATCTATAGATGAAGACTTGAAAGTTCTTCACAATGAGGATTATATGTCCTTTGAAGATGAGAATTTACCTGGTAAAATAGGACAACCTTGTGATAACAAGAATGAGGATGATGTCTTTTATAATATTTACTATCAATTTCAGCATCTATAAATTAATGTCCTTGAAAATGATAAATTGGCAGAACTTTTAGAAATTATTAAAGATTCAAAATTAAGATCTCAAATAATAGGTCAGATGGGGAAACCTTCCACTAGTTCTTCCAAAGAACAATGGAAAATTCCTTCTCAAAGGGCCCTTATACTATGACTGAAGTTCAATAACTTCTCTAAGAAAAAAAGCGAGTAGCTAATACTCCAGCAACAACCCAAGATTTAAAGATCGAGATTGATAATCTCAAGAAGGAAGTAGCCATTCTCAAAAATAATAATATGACATTAGATAAAGAGATACCTAATTTCGATAATCAAAGTCTTGCTACAAATAATGTAGATAATAGTCCTAGCCTATCAAAAGAAGAATTTCTTTAAATAGTAGAAGTTATAAACAGTAGAAATTTATGCAAAAATAACTTTTTTGATTGATTATAACTTTTAGAAAGAATTTACAACTCTCATTGTTATTGGGGCAGACAGTAATTTCATACAAAAAGGCTTAACACCTTCTAAATTTTTTCATAAAACTAATATTATAAGAAATGCTAGTGGTCATAGAATGAGAGTTGAATATAAAATTTTCAAGACATATATTTGTCAAGGCAAATCATGTATGTCAGAAATCTTTATTTTGGTAAAAGATATTAGCGATGAAATTATTTTAAGGATGCCATGGATTGTTCATATGTATCCTATCACTTGATGGGATGAAACTGGTATAACTGGCACATTTAATAACAAGAAAATTAAATTTGAATGGCGTTCACCACCTTATACAAGATTTCTAAATTTAATAAAAAAATATTTTCAAAAAATAAACAAGTTGAGTTTTTAAAAAATGAAATTTATAGCTTAACAATAGAAGAGATTTTGAAAAATCCTATATTAAAAATTCTATATTAAATGAAAAAATAGAATTTTAAAAAAATTAATTTTGATTAGAAATTTATGGGGATCACCCAAATGCTTTTTGTCAAAGGAAAAAAATATGTGATTAGTCTTCCATACAAAGATAACTTTAAAGAAGATAATATTCCCACTAAAGAAAGATCATGCCGGATGAATTCAGAATATTTAAAATTATGTAAAAAAGAAATTGATTCTCTTCTTCATAAAGTCCTTATAAGATCATCTAAATCAACACAGTCATGTACCGCTTTATATGTTAATAAACAGGCTAAACAAGAAAGAGGGGTTTCACGATTAGTTATTAATTATAAACCTCTCAACAAAGTTCTAAAATGAATTCGATATTCAATATATAATAAAAAAATTTATTAGATAGATTATACCACGCCATAATATTTTCAAAATTGGATTTAAATCAGGTAATTGACAAATTCAAATTGCTGAAGCAGATAAATACAAAACTGCTTTTAATATTTCTATGGGTGAATTCAAATGGAATGTGATGCGTTTTGGATTGAAAAATGCTCTCTTTGAATTTTAATATATTATGAATGGTATTTTCATGCCTTACAGCAATTTTATAATATTTTATATTGATGACATACTAGTTTTTTAAAAAACCATAGAAATACACTTCAAACACCTAGATTTACTCAAGAAAATACAAAACGGGTTAGTAATATCTAAACCCAAGATGTTTCTTTTTCAAACGAAAGAAAGGTTCTTAGGTCATAATGTTGACAATGGAAACTAATTCCCGTAAATAGGAGCATTGAATTTGCTTTCAAATTTTTGGATGTTATAATTGATAAAAAACAACTACAGAGATTTTTGAAAAGTCTAAATTATATTTCTCCTTTTATAAAGGATCTTACTAAGGATACATATATTTTATATGATAGATTGAAAAAGAATTCGAAAGCATGGATAGAAAATCTTACTCAAGCTGTTAAAAATATTAAGACAAAGATTAATAACTTACCATGCCTTACATTGACTAATCCTAATTGAAAAAAGATTGTGGAAACAGATGCTTCTTATATTGGAGATGGAGGAATTCTAAAACAAGATTCTCCACAAGATCAACAAGCATATATTATTCAATTTTATTCAGAAAAATAAAATGCCAGTCAAAAGAATTATGCAACTATTGCAAAAGAAATTATGAAAATAGTGAAATGTGTTTTAAAGTTTCAAGGAAATTTATATAACCAAAAGTTTTTAATAAAAAATACTTGTGAAGCAACCAAATTCATATTTAGTAAAGATTGTAAACATAATGTTTCTAAATAAATGTTTGCAAGATGGGAAATTTTATTAGCTCCATTTGATTATGAAATACAATATCTAAAGGGATCTGACAATAGTCTTCTCGACTTTCTCTCTTGAAAATATTTAAATTAATATATTTTCTCTTATACAGGATGAAATCCCAATTTTCAACCTCCTCTAATAGAGGAAGGGGAAGAGGAAGAGGAAGATCACGAATGGGTCAAGGCAATGTCGTAATCCAAATTGAAAGCCAAAAATTGATATACGCAAATATTGCAAGCACCTCAAATCTTAATAAAGATCAGCAAACGTATTAAGAATTTTTTAATTCATTATATCCAAGAAAGGGGAAAATGATATTCCTTCATATTCGAGTGCTCTGACAGATGATAATAACGAAAATATTGAGTTATATGAACAAAATGAAATAGATGAAGTAATATTTATCTTGGACCAAAATGATTTAAAATGGAAAGATGATCCATGACAATTAACGCAGAGTTATTTAGATACTACATCAAATCCTACTACTGCATAAAAATATAAAATGCATTTTTAAACAATACTCTGTCAGACAGGATCAATTGAAATTCAGCATTTTTACCCAACTAATAATATTAGAAAAATTTATAGCTTTTAAAAAATTATTATTAATTTTTTTTTTTACTCTTGAAGAATGGGGTATTAGTATTCTCAAAGAAAGAAATTATTTATATCCTGAATAAAAAAATTAGTTAAATTTAATTACTGGGATTATGTTAAAAGCTTTAGTAAATATTTTCTTTATGAAAGACATAATAGAAAACATTCAATGTTTATAAAAATTGGTCAGAATATTTTTAATCAAAATATTCCAAACTGATTTGGAAAATGGTGAATTTATTATGGACCATCCGTAAAGATCTTACAACCATCAAAAGTTTATACACTGAATGAGTGAGAGTATCTCCAACATTAATAAAATTGGAGAGAGATAATATCTATTTTAAAGAAATTTCTATGATGTACTTCTTTATTGAATTCTCTATTTTATGGATAATGAAATGGTCCGTTGAAGTGAAAGTAAATCTTAATAATTTTTCATACCTCAAAAGAATAGTTTATACAAAATTCTAGAATAAATTAAATCAGAAGACAGTTGAAGGACATATTCATGTACAAACAATAATTGATTCAATTAAGGAGGCCATTGTAAAATACAAGGAGCTAAAAGACATGGCTCCAATACATGAGAAGGAAGACATTAGTCCATTCAAAAGTATCACCAGACGACTTAAAATGAAGAAGGGGATCATATCTAGGTCAGAGATAATGTAACGACCTAAAAATTTGATGAAATATGTATAATTTATGATTTTATATGATTTGACTATTTTATCCCTCCCCGTAGTTACATTATGGTATTTCTGGGGTGAGAGAGTGATTGACATAGTTTTCAATGCATTTTGGAACCATTTATGTGATATTGTAGTTTTTCATGACTACGAAAGCCTTATTTTGGACTTATGTGGATATCTTTTTATATGTGCGATGAATGTCTAAACAGACTGCTCCAGCAGCTCCAAAATATTGAATTTAGGATAGGTAGACCTTTGGTTGGGGTCCCGGTGCACACGAGCTCATTTCAACCTATTGGTCAGAAATTTGAAAAATTGGAACTATAGGTGTGGGACTCGCATTTGGTCAAAAAAACCTTGGATAGAAAATTTAATTTCACAGTAGATCCAAAAAATTAATTTTAGGGTGGTAACATATTTGGTGTAATTTTATGGATTTTAAATCTCATTTCGACCTTTGATTTGAAAAATTATGATTGCGGGGGTTAACTTTGTGAAAATAATTTTTTTTTTAAAATCTGACTTCGCCAATGCTTTTGGAACGTTGAATTTAGTCTGATTTTATAGTTTGTTTGTGTATATCAGACTCTAAACGAATCTCGAGTACCCTATTGAAGACCAGATTGACTTAAAAAACTCCAATTTTTTAGCAAACTATTCAGGAAAATGTGTAATAATAAATAACAGTTTTTGGACTATTTTGCTCATTTTTTCATTTTGTCCCTTGAGAGTTAAACCTAAAATAGTGTAGGAGCTTAAAAGTGAAGCTTGTGGGAGTTTAGATAACTAGATTAACATCTATTTCTTGATTCTATCACGGATTTAAGGTAAGAATTCACTCTTTTCTTAGTAATTTCTTGATTAATTTCTCAAAACCCCAAAAATCACAAGGCTTGATTTTAAATATCAATTTCACTTATTTTCACTTGAATAATGTGTTTATATTATAATTACTAGTTTTTCCTTAATTTAACCTTCAAAACAACTCCGATTCTTGATTTTAACCTGGATTTCAAAGATTTTACCCGGTAAAGCTTAACAATAATTTTTCTTTAGTTTGAACCTTATTTTTTGACTTGGTTTGACTTGGATTTTCACATTTAGATTTCTAAAAATATGGAAAACATATTATTGAAGTAAAGTTTTGATTTTTCTCCTTTTTTTTGAAAAACCGTTTCAGAGGTCCGTTTTTACCCCAAACCAAAAGTATCCAATATGAGTGTCATTGATTTTGTTTTAATGTGTAGATTCCATATTCATTATTTTTAGTAGATTTTGAGATTATTCATAAAAATGAAGGTCATGGATTTGAAGTGTAGTAGAACGGTTTCGACTTTTGAGGTAGGTTACAGCTAAACTCTTTTAGACTAGAATAAGTAGTAAATGATGGTACAAAATGAATGTTAAGGGTGGAAACTAATCATGAAGAATGTCTATCTATATATTATTCCCGTGTCTATCTATGTATTATTCCCGTGTGGGGGCCTATATGTGATGTAATTGTCGAAATTGAGATATTATGTGATATGTGGGACCGTGTGGGGTTCTATGTGATATTAATAGCCTTGAATACATGTGAATAATTGTATTGTGATGTTAAAATTCTTAATGTGGTATCATTGGTGTATTGTGATTATATTCACACTTTATTGGCATATGAAACATGTGGAAATTCATGGATGAAACAAAAATAATGAGTGGATATCGGCTCATGTGGTTGTGGAAATGTATCATTGTGGTTGGTTAGGGAAATATATCATGTGGTTGGTTTTGGAAATACTCATTGTGATTGATTGTGAACATTACATCTTCAAATCATACTCATTCATAAAATATTGGTACCACCGTGTCAACATTTGAGAAACACTGGAAACACTTGATAACACCTTTCCAAGGAATGTACCAAAAAGAAGATATGATATACGTGGATTGTTTACAGGTTGACGACCCCCCATGGGTCTTGCATTGGGAGGCTTGCCTCCGTAGGTGTATACAGGGATTTTTTGACGATCCGGAGGTTGTGCGATGATCTCATGCATCATCATATACATTGCACTTACTTTATTGTGTTTATATTGTGTTGTATTTCCATATTAACTTGCCATTTATGTAATTATCTTATCTTCTTTTACTTATATTTGATGATCTTGTATATGCATATTTTCTCTTGTTTTAATTATATGTGATATAATGCATACTTGTGTTCTATCTTGTTGTGATATTGCATTATATGTGATATATTAGAACTGTTAGTTCAAGCGGTGTAGGCTACCGTTGTGGGATATTTTATGATTGCAAGTGATGTTTCCTTAGTGTATATTTTGTATTCTTTGTTTACTACGTTTCTTGGTTGGCCTATGATACCTACTGAGTAAAAGTGGATCGTACTTATGCCTACTGTGCCCTTTTGGTGCAGGTCCTAGCTCGAGTGTACATCTGCTTGCTTGACTCAGGCGATTGTTGGAGCTTCCAAGGTACCAGTTGGACATTCCTGCTTCCAAAGTTCACCTCTATTTTTCTATAGTAGTTATGTCTTTATTAGTATTCAGAGACAAATATTATTCCTTTGTGGTTATTTTTATGATGTATTTGACTCTTGGATTGTATTAGTTGTTCTTATACTATTGAAAACTAATTTTGGGCATGATTGATATTTTGGATAAGTTCTTTACGCATTGTTATGATTACTTGTATAGTTTGTTTTTTCTAGAAGCCTTACCTAAGCCTTACCTTAGGGTATTTTTTTCTTTTTCTTTTTTGGTATTAGTTTGGGTGATAGATTCTCTTGTTGAGGTATGTCGTAACAAGTGCCATCATGACCCTCATTTTTGGGTCGTGACAAGTTGGTATTGGAGAAGTTAGGTTTCATTGTTCTTAATGGTGTAAGAATGGGATGTCTAATAACGTCTCACAGATTGATTTGTTGACGTCTGTATCTATCTTTGAGAGGCTATAGGACATCTTTAGGAAACTTCCCTTCTTTTATTCTTTATCATGTAAAGTTCTTTCGTATCTTTTTTAGAGGTGTTTTACCTTTTATGTGCAGATATTGCGGCTTATACTATATCTTATTAGTTGAGAGATACATAGAGTGATTGTTGGAGGTCGCTTGTTAGTTATAGAACCCATGATTCTCCAAAGATGACTTGGGGTCAGTTCATCAAGGCTTTTCTAGAGAGATTTGTACCTTCCAGTTTGAGAGATCATATGCAGGAAGAGTTTATCATTTTGAGTAGGGCTCCATGATAGTTGTTGAGTATAAGGCAATTTTCTATGCTTTGTTTAGATATTCTTATGGTAGCATTTCCACCGTGTTTGAGTAGATACAGAAGTTTGTAAAGGGTTTGGATGTCTCTTTTTAGTTGGATACATCTCAGATGGTTGTGTTTGGGATTTTTTTTAGAGTATTATTGATCAAGCTAAAATGACAAAGGGAATTCTTTTGGTATCATAGGGAGGCGCCAAGAAAGTGCACCATTTTGATGAGTTTAGAGGTCAGGTTTCTTGTTGTATAGGTACTATAGTAGGTCAGTGTATGTGGATTTATAGAGTTTAGGTAGTGGATCTTGTAGTTCAGTAGTTTAGGGTGGTTGTTTAGGCCCAGTTGTACCTTCTCCTGCTAAAACTGGTCGTAGAGGTTGCTATGTGTGTGATGAGATTGATAATGTGGCCAGGGACTGTCCCCGCTGGGTGATTTTGAATACTCTTGTTGCATTTATGAGGGGTAGAGGTGCTACTTATGTTGTGATTATAGGTATCATCCCCTTTGTTTCAAACCTACATTTGTATTATTTGATTCCAGATTGACTTTCTCCTAGTGTCTGTATATTTTACTTCAAGTTTTGATTCTGTTAGTGAGCCTCTTGCTATGCCTATTCATGTATCTACCCCATTAGGTGATTCTTTAGTGGTGGATCAGGTGTACCAATCTTGTATTATGGCTTTTTCTAGGCATGATACTTTGGTAGACTTGCTTGTGTTAGATATGGTTGATTTTGATATTATTTTGGGTAAGGATTGGTTGGCTCCTTATCATGCTTTCTTAGATTATTTTGCCAAGACTGTGACTTTAGCTTTGGCTAGTGTGCCAAGGGTAGCTTAGAAGGGTGAAATTTATTCGGATCGTAAGAAGATTTATCTTATTGCTATGCTCATAAATTTGTTGAGAGGGGATGTTTATCTTATTTGTCTTATATTCGTGACACTAGTGTTGTTTTACCTCCTTTCTTGGATTTTGTCCGTGAGTTTATGGATGTGTTCCCTATGGAATTGCTTGGTATGCCTCCGGATTGAGATATAGATTTCTATTCCTCTTTATAAGATGGCCCCTGCATAGTTAAAGTAATTGAAGGATCAATTGCAAGAGTTATTGGATAAGGGATTTATTCGACCTAGTAGTTCACCTTAGAGTGCGCCTGCCTTGTTCGTGAAGCAAAAAGATGTGTTTATGCGAATGTGTATTGATTATTGATAGTTGAATAAGGTGACAGTTAAGAATAAGTATCCTCTTTCTCACGCCAATGATTTATTTAATCAGTTTTAGGGTGCTGCAGTGTTTTTAAATATTGATTTAAGGTCCAATTATCACCAATTAAGGATTAAATCTTTAAATATTCCGAAGATAGCTTTTCAGACTCGATATGGTCATTATGAGTTCTTGGTCATGTTCTTTGGGTTGACCAATGCCCCCGTCATGTTCATGAAGTAGATGAACTATCTCAACTCATTTTTTATTGTATTTATAGATGATATCATGGTGCATTACAAGAGTGAGGCTAAGCATGAGGAGTATTTACGGACTGTACTTCAGAGATTGAGGAATGAGAAGTTGTATGCAAAGTTATCTAAGTGTAAGATTTGGTTGGAGTTTGTTCCTTCTCGGATTATGTGGTGACTAAGGAAGGTTTTATGGTTGATCCAACCTAGATTGTCGTGGTTCTTGGTTGGGCTAGACCTACTTTACCTATCGATATTTGGAGTTTTGTTGGCTTAACAGGTTATTATTAGTGTTTTGTTGAGGTTTTTTCATCAATTATAGGTCCATTGACCAAGATAACTCAGAAGAAAATTTCCTTCTAGTGGTCTAATGCTTATGAGGTGAGCTTCCAAAAGCTCAATGATTTATTGACTTCAGCTCCTATATTGGCTTTGCCTAAGGAGGGGGTGGGCTTTATCATGTTTTATAATGCTTTCGGTGTTGGATTGGGTGCTGTGTTGATACAGGAGGGCAAGGCGATTGCATATGCATCTCGTCAGTTGAAGCCTCAAAGAGGAATTATCCTACCCACGATTTGGAGTTGTACGCAGTTGTGTTTGCCTTTAAGTTGTGGAGGCACTAGTTATATGAAGTCCATTATGAGATCTTCTCAGATCAAAATACTATGACCTTTCTACTTATGGTTGTCACAAATTGAATTATAATCAAATCTCTTTATGATACAGGACAAACGACCATCCTAGATTTTGATGACATCCTTAGTGACCAACATTTAAGGACTCAAGCTTTGTCATCTTGAGGACACAAGAGCATGCATGAAGGGCCAGTTTGGGGGTTTAAGAGAGCAATTCCATGTGTGGAGGATGGATTGCTTGGAACATCTAAAACTTTAGGACCCACGAGTTTTGGACAACTTGTAATGGTTTATAGTTTGGTCACCTTTATTTAGGGCATTTTGGTCACTTCATTGGGTCCAAATGATCTCCATGGCCACCCTCCTTTAAGGGCATTGTTGTTATTTTGTCTTGTCTTATAATAGAATATAAATAAAACATTTTACATCTTTTATCATTGGTTTTATGAATGATGAACATTTGACATATTGAAAGTCCTCTCTCTTATGAGAGTAACACACAGTGTAGTTCTTAATTAGGGCTTGGAAAAGGCTTTTTTAGTATAGGTCTTGGAAAAGACATTATTGATCTTTGCTTGAAAATGGTGGATCTTGAGGTGAGTTGATTCCCTTTGTGGTCAACGTAAGAGTATGGTGTTGTTGTTAAATTCATCAGGGGTTTTAGTTTTTGAAACACTCTTTAGTTCCTAATTCTTAGAACAATCTATGTCTCACTATCTATCCTTTACTTTCTTGTCATCTTGTAGTTGTTTGTGTTCTTGTTCTTGCAAGTCGTGAGTTATTGTTATTGTTCTTCTTGTTCATCATCTTATTATTGTTAATCTAGTTTGGGTTGTTGGCTGCAAATAAGTGCTAAAACACCTTGTTAACTTGTTGTTGTTGAAGCTAAGAATTGTCTTCCTTGTTCTCTCGGGTTCTACCTATTTTAGTGAACTATTTTTTTTCTTGTTTTTGGTATGTACCAAGTTGGTATCATATCACTTTGGTTCGCTTACTAATTTCAGTAAGTGATGATTACATACTTCAAATAATTCTGAATTTACCTTCAATAAATAATAAATAAACCCTTAATTTGATTCGAAAACCTTCAGTGCTTCTTCACCTAGTGAGATCATAAAATGAGGCACGCTGTTGGCTTGAGTTGCTTAAGGATTTTGACTTGACTATTCTCTACCATCTGGGCAAGGCTAATATGGTTGTGGATTTCTTGAGCTAGAAGTCGACTAGCATGGGTAGCTTGGCACATCTTTTGACCTAAGAGAGGCCTCTGGCCTTAGAGGTTAAGTTTTTAGCTAACTAGATGGTTAAGCTTTGATATTTTGATAGCAGGTCATATTTTGGCATTAGTGGAGGCTAAATCTTCTTTCATGGGGAAAATTCGAGCTCATCAATTTGACAATATTGGATTGAGATTGATTCTATGTAAGGTGTTAAGTGGGGAGGCTAAGAAAGCCTCACTTGAGTTAGATAGATTTGAGGGTTAGGGGCTGATTTTGTGTGCTGAAAGTAGGTGACTGGATTAGGTTGATCTTGGAGGAAGTCCATTGTTCAAGATATTCCATCCATCTAGGCGAGACTAAGTTGTATCGTGATTTGATGCAACACTACTGGTGGGGTGGTCTGAGGCAAGCTATGTTGTTCTTCATAGCTCATTGCCTTTATTGACAACAAGTGAAGTCCGAGCATATAAGACCTGGTGGATTACTCCAGAGGTTGCCCATTCCCGAGTGGAAGTGGGAATAGATCACTATAGACTTTGTGACTAGTTTTCCTCATACATCTCATGGTTCTGACAATGTTTGGGTTATCATGGATTGATTGACCAAGTCAGCTTATTTTATTCTGGTTAAGGTCTCATTCAGTGTCGAGAGGTTAGCCCATATCTACATTTCTCAGATTGTGCATCTTCATGGTGCGTTGGTGTCTTTTATTTTTGTAATACCCGTGCCTTTTCTTAGCTTGAAATCATCTTAAGGATGTTAGAACTTGATTTGAAATAGGGATTTATTTTTGTACACGTGGTATTTTTGAGATTTTCACTTTCCATCACATGGGAAATTGAATAAGCTTTCCGTCGACATCCATTTCATCAAAATCCGGTATTGGGGGAATAAGTTATGGACATTTATGGAAGCAGATCAGACTGCCCAAAACCAACGGTCAGGTCGATGGACTGTCGCTAGCTCGATGGATAGTCGGAGCCTGCGTTGAACTAAGGCAGTGGACCTGCTTTCTGCCCAGGTACAATGGTAGCAGTCTACGGACCGTCAGGAGCCACCGTCGCACTAAGCCAGTGGGACTAGTTTCTATCCCGGTCTGACGGTAGGGGCCGATGGACCGTCGCACCCTATGTTAAGTTTTTTCAAGTTGTTTTAACAGGGGTATTTTGGTCATTTAACACCCTCATATATATACCCATATCCGATTTCAGCCACTTTATCCATTATTATTTCACAAAAACAATTAGGGTTTCTCTCAAGGATCAATCCCTAAGAACAAGAAACCCTAGGTGCTTAATTCCAAGCCAATAATTCAAGTTTTCTTCCACAAAACCTCATCAAATAACTATCCAGGTATGCATAGTGTTCATTCATGGACCCCTTTCATCCATAAAGCTCAAGAATCCCTTTTATAAATTTAAGATTATGGTTTTCTTTATGAATTTAATGATTGGGCTGCTCTTGTTCACATTAATAAATGAGAAATTGAATTCTACTCCATGTTTGGGTGATAATTTTCATGTGGGTTAATTATTACAGATATAGGTTCACACTACCCTATGATTAAGCCCTTGAATGCTGAAATTAGAATTGAAGCATGATGTTTAATTGTTGTATAATGTGATTTACACATACTATGCCTACTATGTGTTTGATTAAATGCCTAGGTGAAGGAAAATGCCCAACTAGCATGTTATCATGAAATCCCCATGTATGCACAAGTTTATGACTATCACATGTTTGATGAAATGCTTCAATAAATGTATTATGGTTATAATTATGTATTCAAGTAAGTTATGTTTGTCAGTTTCCTTCCAATGAGTCCTGGGGGTACTTGTATCCAAAAGATTAGCTATGTGCCTAGAGCCATGTAATGTTTTCACAATACTCTCAGTCAAGCTATGAATCCTTAGACTTCAGATAGTCTTATGACTCAGGAAATCTACATGATCTCATGATCTCAGTCAGTTATCAGATATCAGTAGTATTTTGTCAGTCAACAGAAATTCATTAACTTAGTCCATGTTTAGTTGAATAAATCATGTTCAGTGTTTATCCTGATGGGAGTAGATATTAGCACCGAGCGAACCCAAGGATGGGAACTCACCTGCTAGCCTAGGGTATGATTCATAGAAGCAATTCTTTTGTTCTAGAACTACTTATCCAGCGTAGGTTGAGACATCTAACCTGCCAGTTTAGGGTTGATGAGGTGGCTTAACCTGTCAGTTTAGGGTTCCCACCATTCTCATTTTGAGTACCTGCCAGTATAGGGTTTTCACAGTGTCCTTACTAGTGGCGCGGTATTGACACCCTTCCAATTGGGGTTACAAATTAGACCCTAATTTAGCATTATTCACCTAATTAGGGCATATCGGTTAAATAACTACTTCCTATAGTTTCAGTATCAGTTTTAGTAAAAGAACTCAGATAGTTCTTCAGATTTTAGGACTGTCAGATACAGTCAACTCAGATATAGTACGAAACTCAGATAGTTCCATCAGATTTAGGACTTTCAGATATAGTCGCTCATGCTATCAGTAATGTCCATTACTAGTATGTCATGTTATCAGTAGTTACAAATCATGTTATCACAGTATTAGCGTCATTTAATGTGTTTCATGCATGTATTCTCAAACCTATGATAGTTTGTTATTATTGTTCATGCATATGAATTCCATGCATTTAGCCTACCTCATATGCATACCAGTACATTCAGTCGTACTGACGCATTCGCGCTATGGTGTCTTATATCATAGGTTCAGAGACACGAGCTCTATATTAGTAGTAGATTCCAGTTTCAGCAGTCAGAGCTAGAAGTGAGTCCTCATCTTTCAAGGAGAAGATTATTCTTACGTTATCTCATTAATTAGTTTATTAGTTGGAGTTAGTTGGGGACATGTCCCATCAACTCCGTATTCAGATTATTCAGACAGTAGAGGCTTTCAGACTAGATGCAGACTAGATTTTAGATTTGATTCAGACTTCAGTATTTTCAGCTTTGTTTTGGGTATTTTGTTACCCCACTCAGATGTTATATTATTTTGATTTTGTTTAGTATTAAACCTTATGGCCTTTTAGTGCATGTTTCCGCATTATTATGTTATATTATATAGTGTACAGGTACATATATCAGTCATGGGTTAGCTTGTGGTCCTTCGAGGTCATGAGCACCGTGTAGCGTTCTGGGTACCAGATTCGGGGCGATACAAACTTGGTATCAGAGTCAGGTTCAATAGTGTCCTAGGAAGTTTGAAAGCCGCATCTAGTAGAGTCTTGTACATGGGTGTGTTGTACGCCACATTTATGTGCATGAGGCTATAAGATGTTTAGGAATAGTTTTTCTTTCTTTCAGTATTCATGTCGTGCCAGTGAATATAATGTTAAGTAAATCTCTCAGTCTAATCAGTTTCTTCTATTTATTTCAGAATATGACTCCCAAGAGAAGAAATCAGTCAGCCCCTCAGCTCGAAGAATCTTTGGGCGATCCTATTTCTCATGCAAAGTTTAGGGTCGTATTCACTACTCTTGCTTAGTTAGTAGTTTCCCAGAATGAACGATCAGCTGTCGTTCTGGCCAACCCAGTGGCCAACTTAGCTACAACTAGGATTTGGGAATTTACCCGAATGAATCCTCCAACCTTTCTTGGGTCTAAGACACATAAAGACCCTCAGGAATTACTAGATCAGGTGTAGAAGGTGAAAGATATCATAAGGGTGACTACTGTTAAGAGTGCTGAGCTAGCTGCATATCAGTTGTAGGATGTTGCTCATACTTGGTTCAAAAAATGGAAGTTAGAAAGGGCAGATGATGCAGGGTCAGTTGGGTGGGAGAGGTTTGCTTCCACATTTCTTGATCGTTTCTTTTCCCCTAGAGCTTAGGGAAGACAATGTACTAGAGTTCATCAACCTCAGGAAGGGCAATATGATAGTGAAAGAGTATTCTCTTAAGTTTACCAATTAGCTAGATATGCCCCTCATATGGTTGCAGATAGCAGGGCAAGGATGAGTAAGTTCGTTTTTGAGGTGAATGACAACGTGGTAAATAAGTGCAGATCCACTATGCTAAATAGTGACATGACCTTAGCCAAACTTATGACCCATGCTCAGCAGATAGAGGAGCAGAAAATTAAGATGAGGGAAAATCAGAACAAGAGAGCAAAGACAGGTAGTTTCAACTTTGCTTAGCCTAAATCAGAAGGATAAAACCGTTCTCAATTTCATCCTAAGCCATCAGTTCCAGCTCCTTCCTCAGCCAGTGCTCCAGCTCCTAAGTTCAGAGAAAGAGTGCCAGGCTCTCAGTCTCAGGGCAATTTCAGCAGCACCCACACTTATCCCCTTTTCCAGATTATTAAGAACTACAAGGGTGTTTGTAGATCTAGTAGTGATGTTTGTTTTGGATGTGGCAAGCCAGACCATAGAGTTCGAGAGTGTCCTCAGACAGGTTCCCAACGTCATTAGAATCATTTTGCAGCTTGGTCCAGTCACCTAAATTAGCAGGGCGCCACTTCTTGTGCTACTAGTGGGCAACACCCAAATAGAATCTATGCTCTCCAGACTCAACAGGATTAGGAAAATTCTTCTGATGTAGTTACTGGTACATTACAGATCTTTCATGTTCATGTTTATGGTTTGCTATATCCAGGAGCTTCTTTGTCTTTTGTCACTCCTTATATAGCAGTTGATTTTAGAATTAGTACCAAAATTCTAGTAGAGCCCTTTTCAATCTCTACCTCAGTGGGTAAAACTATCATAGCCCAGCAGGTATACAGGAACTGCCTGGTTATGATATTTTAGAAAGTCACTTCAGCAGACTTAGTTGAATTAGAGATGACCAATTTTGATGTCATTCTTGGCATGGATTGGCTTCATTCCTGCTATGCCATAGTAGACTGTAGAAATTGAATAGTCCAGTTTTAGCTTCTGAATAAACCCATCCTTTAGTGGAGGGGTAGTACTTCATCTTTTAGAGGTCAGCTTATTTCCTACCTTTGGGGAAGAAAATTGATATCTAAGGGATGTGTCTATCATGTTGTTCATGTTAAGGATTCTAGTTCCACGACTCCCAGTCTTGAATCAGTTCCAGTTGTAAATGAATATTCAAATGTCATTCCCAAAAATCTTCCAGGAATTCCTCTCAAAAGTGAAATAGACTTCGACATTAATCTTCTTCCAGACACTTGGCCTAACTCTATTCCGCCATATAGAATGGCACCACCAGAACTTAGAGAATTAAAAGAATAGTTGAAGGATCTCTTAGATAAGGGATTTATCAGACCCAATGTTTTCCCGTAGGGCGCACCAGTCTTATTCATGCATAAGAAAGATGGTTCTCTCAGGATGTGCATTGATTATTGTCAGCTTAATAAAGTTACGGTCAAGAACAAGTATCCTCTTCCCAGAATCGATGACTTGTTTGACTAACTTTAGGGTGCTAGCTATTTCTCTAAGATAGACCTCAGATCTGACTATCATCTACTCAGAGTCAGAGAATGTGACATTTCGAAAGTAGCTTTCCGTACTCGGTATGGTCACTTCAAATTTATAGTTATGTCAATTGGTCTTACCAATTCCCCAGCCGATGTTATGGACCTGATGAATCATGTGTTCAAGTAGTACTTGGACATATTCGTCATAGTCTTCATAAATGATATTCTGGTATATTCCCATAATGATTGAGATTATGCAGACCATCTCAGAATGGTACTTCAGGCTCTCAGAGATCATCAGCTATTCGACAAATTCAGTAAGTGTGAATTTTGGCTAAGGTTAGTGGCATTCCTTGGTCATATCATTTTCGATGATGCAATTGGAGTAGATCCTTAAAAGACTGAAGCGGTAAGAAACTAGCCTTGCCCTTTCTCTCCATCAGATATCAGAAGTTTCTTAGGTTTGGCTGGATATTACAGATGGTTTGTTAAAGAATTCTCTTCTATTGCATCCCCTTTGTCCAGATTGACTCAGAAAAAAGTCAAGTTTCTGTGGTCAGATTTTTGTGAGAAGAGTTTTTTTGAGTTGAAGACTCGACTCTCCTCATCTGCAGTTCTAGCATCACCAAATGGTTCAGATGGGTTCATCTTATATTGTGATGCATCCAGAGTAGGTTTGGGTTATGTCCTCATGCAGCATGATAAGGTCATAGCCTACGCCTCCAGATAGCTTAAACCCCATGAGAAAAATTATCCTACTTATGATCTGGAGTTAACAGCCGTAGTCTTTGCCTTGAAGTTTTGGAGGCGTTATCTCTATGGGGTTCATGTTGATGTCTTCATAGATCATAAGAGTTTTCAGTATGTCTTTTCTAAAAAATATCTTAATCTTCATTAGAGAAGGTGGTTAGAGCTCTTGAAAGATTATGACATGAGTGTCCTTTACCATTCGGGCAAGGCCAACGTAGTGGCCAATTCTCTTAGTAGGTTGTCCATGGGTAGTGTTTCTCATGTTGAGTATAGTAAGAAGAAGTTAGCTCAGGAAGTTCATCAGCTTGCCAGACTAGGCATTCTCTTAGTCAATTCTTCAGAGGGTGGTGTATGTGTTTAGAATAGTTCAAAATCAAGTCTAATTTCTTAGGTGAAAGAAAAGCAAGATAGAGATCCCAGCCTTGTCAAGTTGAAAGAGTCAGTCCAGAATCAGAAAATAGAGGTTTTCTCCCAAGGGAAAGATAGAGTTTTTCATTGCCAGTGTCATCTTTGTGTTCCAGCTGTAGATGAATTAAGGCAACAAATTCTTGCAGAAGTGCATAGTGCGCGCTACTCTATTCATCTAGGGGCCACTAAGATGTACCACGACTTGCGGGAAGTCTATTGGTGAAGTGGGATGAAGAGAGATATTTCAGAGTTTGTGGCTAAGTGCTTTACAAGTTAGCAGGTTAAGATAGAGTATAAGAAGCCTAGTGGTCCTATGCAGGAGTTTATTCTTCCTACTTGGAAGTGGGAAGAAGTGAACATGGACTTCGTGATGGGTTTGAATTGAACTCATCATCAACATAATTCAGTTTGGGTCATCATAGACAAAATAACCAAATCAGCCCATTTCCTTCCAGTTCATACCTCTTACTCAGTCGAGGATTATGCCAAAATCTACATCAAGGAGTTGGTCAGATTACATGGTGTTCCATTTTCCATTATCTCAGACAGAGGTACCTAGTTCATCTCTCACTTCTGCAAAGTGTTCTAAAAGGGTCTTAGTACCCAAGTTCATGTTAGTACAACCTTTCATCCTCAGACAGATGGCCAAGTAAAAAGGACCATCCAGACTTTAGAAGATATGCTAAAGGCGTGTGCAATTGATTTCAATGGTAGTTGGGATGACCACTTGCCTTTGATTGAGTTTTCATACAATAATAGCTATTGCTCCAGTATTCATATGGCTCAATTCGAAGCTCTTTATAGTAGGAGATATAAATCTCTGATAGGTGGTTTAAAGTTAGTGAGGCCTTGGTCGTAGGGCCTGACTTGGTGTTCGATGCCTTTGAGAAAGTTTAGTTGATTAGAGAAAGGCTCTAGGATACTTAGAGTCGACAAAAGTCTTATGTAGATATTTATAGAAAGGATCTCAAGTTCGAGATTAGTGATTATGTCTACCTCAAGAACTCTCCCATGAAGGGAGTGAAGCGGTTTGGCAAGAAGGGAAATCTCAGTCCCCAATATGTCAGTCCCTTTAATATTCTTAGTCGCTTCGTCCAGGTAGCTTATGAGCTTGAATTGCCTTTAGATCTAGCCTCAGTTCACCTAGTCTTTTATTTCTCTTTTCTTAAGAAATGCATAGGTGACCCATCAGTTGTAGTCCCTTTTCAGAGCATAGATGTTCAGAACAACCTCTCTTACAAAGAGATTCCAGTCAAAATCCTAGACTATCAGAATCTAGATTGAGGAACAAATAAGTCCCTCTAGTTAAAGTTCTTTGGTGAAATCAGTTCGTCGAGGGAGCTATTTGGGAAGCAGAAGAAGACATGTGTAACAAGTATCCTCACCTCTTCTCCGCCAACTCAAATCAATCTCAAGGTAACAGTTCCCTTTAAGCTTACTCAGTTTCATATTCAACGTTTATCACAAACTTGGTATTCAGTTTTATGCTCATGTTCTCGGAATAAACTTGGTATCAAATACCTTTGCATATTCAGTTATGCATACATGTATCAGTTCAGTTATATAATTATGCATCAAACATACATTCTCATTTTAAGAAATCCTAGTTCATCAGAATACTTAATTATGCATTCATGACTCAGTCACACATGCATCAGCTATGCATGTTAAGTATATTATGTTCAGCTTGTCAGTCATGTCAGTCGTGAGATCATGTTCCAGTTATCTATTTTCAGTTCATGTTCAGCTTATTATTTTCTCTCTCAGTTGGTCTCATTTGAGGATGAATGTTCTCAAGGGGGAGACTTTGTAATACTCGTGCCTTTTCTTAGCTTGAAATCATCTTAAGGATGTTAAAACTTGCTTTAAAATATGGATCTATTTTTGTACACATGGTATTTTTGAGATTTTCATTTTCCATCACATGGGAAATTGAATAAGATTTCCATCGATACCTATTTCATCAAAATCTGGTATCGGGGGAAGAAGTTATGAACTTTTGTGGAGGCAGATCGAATTGCCCAGAACCGACAGTCAGGTCGATAGACCGTCGCTAGCTCGATGGACCGTCAGAGCCTGCTGTCAAACTGAAGTAGTGGACCTACTTTCTACCCAGGTATGATAGTAGTAGTCGATGGACCGTCGTAGTCTCGACGGATCATTGGGAGCCACCGTCACACTAAGCCATTCGGACTAGTTTCTACCCAGGTCCGATGGTAGGGGCCGATGGACTATCAAAGTTTTAATGGACCATCACCCTACACCATCGCACCCTACATTCAATTTATCTGGGTCATTTTAATAGGGTTATTTTAGTCATTTACCCCCCGCCTATATATACCCAGTTATATCTGATTTTAGACATTTTATCCATTATTATTTCACAACAACAATTAGGGTTTCTCTCAAGGATCAATCCCCAAGAATAAGAAATAATAGGTTCTTAATTCCAAGCCAATAATTCAAGTTTTCTTCCACAGAACCTCAAGAAATAACAACCCACATATGATAGTGTTCATTCATGGACCCTTTTCATCCATGAAGCCTAAGAATCCCTTTTCTAAATTTAAGATTATAATTTTATTTATGAATTTAATGATTGGCCTGCTCTTGTTCACGTTGATAAATGAGAAATTGAATTCTACTCCATGTTTTGGTGATAATTTCCATGTGGGTTAATTATTATAGATATAGGTTCACGCTACCCTATTATTAAACCCTTGAATGATGAAATTAGAATTGAAGCATGATGTTTAATTGTTGTATAATGTGATTTACACATACTATGCCTACTATGTGTTTGATTAAATGCCTAGGTAAAGGAAAATGCCCAACTAGCATGATATCATGAAATCCCCATGTAGGTACAAGTTTATGCCTATCACATGTTTGATAAAATGCTGCAATAAACGAATTATGGTGATTATTATGTATTCAAGTAAGTCATATTTGTTAGTTTCCTTCCATCGTGTCTTGGGGTACTTGTACCCAAAACATTAGCTGTGTGCCTAGAGCCATGTTATGTTTTCACAATACTCTCAGTCAGCTATGAATCCTTAAACTTCGGACAGTCTTATGACTCAGGAAATCTCCATGATCTCATGATCTCAGTCAGTTGTCAGATATCATTAGTATTCCGTCAGTCAATGGAAATTCAGTAACTCAGTCCATGTTTAGTTCAATAAATCATGTTCAATGTCTATCCAGATGGGAATAGAAATTATCAGTGAGTGAACCCAAGGATGGAAACTCACCTGCTAGCCTAGGGTGTGATTCCTAGAAGTAATTCTTGTGTTCCAAACTACGTAGCCAGCATAGGTTGAGACATCTAACCTATATGTTTATGTTTGATGATGTGTCTTAACCTGTCAATTTGGGGTTCCCACCATTCTTATTTTGAGTACCTGCCAGTATAGGGTTCTCACAGTGTATTTACTAGTGGTGTGGTATTGATAACCTTCCAATTGGGGTTACAAATTGGACCCTAATTTAGCATTATTCACCTAATTGGGGCATGTTGATTAAATAACTACTTCCTACAGTTTCAGTATCAGTCTCAGTAAAAGAAATCAGATAGTTCTTCAGATTTTAGGACTGTCAGATACAGTCAACTCAGATATAGTACAAAACTCAGATAGTTCCACCAGATTCAGGACTATCAGATACAGTCGTTCATGCTATCAGTCATGTCAGTTACCAGTATGTCATGTCATTAGTATTTAGAAATCATATTATCACAGTATTAGTGTCAGTTATTATGTTTCATGTATGTATTCTTATGCCCATGATAGTCAGTTTGTTATTATTGTTTATGCATATGAACCCCATGCATTTAGCCTACCTCACATGCATATCAGTACATTCAGTCGTATGGACGCATTCGCGCTATGGTGTCTTATACCATAGGTTTAGAGACACGAGCTCTAGATCAGTAGTAGATTCCAATTTTAGCAGTCAAAGCTAGAAGTGAGTCCTCATCTTTTGAGGACGTGATTATTCTTACATTATCTCATTAATTAGTGTATTAGTTAGAGTTAGTTGGGGACATGTCCCATCAACTCCTTATTCAGATTATTCAGATAGTAGAGGCTTTCAGACTAGATTTCAGACTTCAATATTTTTAGCTTTGTGTTGGGTATTCTATTACCCCACTCATATGTTATATTATTCAGATTATGTTCAGTATTGAACCTTATGGCCTTTTAGTGCATGTTTTTGCATTATTATGTTAAATTATGCAGTGTAGGTACATATATTAGTCATGGGTTAGCTTGTGGTCCTTCAGGATCATGAGTATCGTGTAGCATTTCGGGTACCAGTTTTGAGGCATTACAAATTCAAATTAAGGTACTGTGATTACATCACACTTTTGGAAAACTTTTAGGATGAGTTGCGTGCTCGGGTTAATCTTAGAATAACATTTTACCCCCAATTAATGTCCAGTCAGAGCGGACTATTCAGGTTTTAGAGGATATGCTTTGCGTGTTTGTGATGGATTTCAGTGGCCAGTGGGAGCAGCATTTGGATTTACCAGAGTTTGCATATAATAATAAATACCATTCCATTATTAATATGGCTCTTTTTGAGACATTGTATGGTAGATTTTGTCATTCCTCAATAGGTTAGTTTGATATTTCATTGGTGAGACGTCGAGGTACGTACTTGCTTTGTAAGTCTTTTGATAGAGTTTGGGTCATTTAGGATAAACTTAGAGTAGCTCAGAGTAGGAAGAAGTTCTATGCTAATCATAAATTTTGTTCCTTGAGATTTGGTATTGGTGATCGTGTTTTCCTTTGAGTTTTACCCATGAAGGGAATGATGAGTTTTGGTAAAAGGGGCAAGATTTGCCCCAGGTATGTTGGTCCATTTGAGATTCTTCGGACTGTTGGTGATATGACTTATAAGTTAGCTTTGCCCCTACTCTATCGGCTGTTCATCCAGTTTTTTATGTTTTTATGCTTCATCGCTATATTCTTGATGAGTCTCATGTCATTCGTTGCGATTCGGTTTAGTTATATGAGTGGTTGTCCTTTGTTACGGAGATGGTTTCCATTTTGGCTAGGGATGTTAGGTGGTTGCTCTCTAGAGTTATCCCTTTGGTTAAGGTTCAGTGGGGACATCAACTTGTAAATGAGGCTACTTGGGAGGTAGAGTCTGGTATGCATTGTTCTAATCCTCAGGTCTTCATTGATTTAAGTATTTCTTTTCCTTAGTTCGAGGACGAACTAGATTTTTAGTAGTGGATGATGTAACGATCTAAAAATTTGATGAAATATGTGAAATTTATGATTTTGTGTAATTTGACTATTTTACCCCTCCCTGTAGTTGCATTATGGTATTTTTGGGGTGTAGGGGTTATTGACATAGTTTTCGATGCATTTTGGTACCATTTATGCGATATTGAGGTTTTTGATGACTTCAAGAGATTTATTTTGGACTGATATGGATATCTTTTGATCCGTGCGGCAGATATCTGAACTGGACTACTCCAGCAGCCCCAAAATATCAATTTTAGGTTAGGTAAAACTTTGGTTTGGGCCCGGTGCACCCGAGCTCATTTCAATCTATTGGTCGAAAAGTTAAAAAATTAGAAATATGGGTGTGGGACCCACATTTAATCGAAACAACCTCGGATGAAAAATTCATCTTCTCCAGTAGATCCAAAATAATGATTTTAGGGTGGTAACGTATTTGGTATAATTTTACAGCTTTTAAATCTCATTTTGACCCTTAGTTTGAAAAATTGTGATTTTGGGGGTCAACTTTGTGAAAATGATATCTTTTCAAAAATATGACTTCTCCAACGCATTTAGAATGTCAAATTTAGTATGATTGCATAGTTAGTTTGTGTATATCGGATTTTGAACGAATTCCAGGCACCCCATTGAAGTCCACATTGACTTAAAAAACCAGCGTTTTAGCAAAAGTTGTGCAGGAAATTTTGCAATAATAAATAGCAGTCTTTGGCGTATTTTGCTCATTTTTCATCTTGCCTCTTGACAGTAAAATCCCCAATAGTGTGAGATCTTAAAATTGAAGCTTGTGGACGCTTGGATAGCAAGATTAACATGTATTTTTTTATTCGATTACGAATTTAAGGTAAGAATTCACTCTTTTCTTAGTAATTTCTTGATTAATTTCTCAAAACCTCAAAAATCTTAGCGCTTAATTTTAAACCTCAATTTTACCTTTTTTCACTTGAATAATGTTTTTATCTTATAATTACTAGTTTTTCCTTTATTTAACCTCCAAAACAACTCTGATTCTTGATTTTAACCCGGATTTCAAAGATTTTACTCGGTAAAGCTTAAAAATAGTTTTTCTTCAATTTGAATCTTGTTTTTTGACTTTGTTTTGCTTGTATTTTCATCTATAGATTTCTAAAAATATGGAAAATATATTTTTGATGTAAATTTCTAATTTTACCCTTTTTTCGGAAACCCGTTCGGGGGTCCGTTTTGACCCCAAATCAAAAGTAGTCAATATGGGTGTCGTTGATTTTATTTTGATGCGTATATTCAATATTTGATGTTTTTAGTGGATTTTGAGATTATTCGTGAGAAGTAAGATCATGAGTTCGAAGAGTAGCGGACCAATTTTGGCTTTTATGGTAGCATATGGCTTATCTCTTTCAGACTAGGTTGAGTAGTAAATGATGGTACAAAATACATTTTAAGGGTGGGAAATAATCATGAAAAATAGCTATCTATGTCTTGTGCCCATATTGGGGCCTATATGTGATATAATTATCAAAATTATAATATTATGTGATATGTGTGACCGTGTGGGGTCCTATGTGATATTGATAGCCTTGAATACATGTGAATAATTGTATTGTATTGTTAAAATTCTTAATATGGTGCCATTGGTGTATTGTGATTACATTCACAATTTATTGGCATATGAGACATATGGAAATTTATGGATGAAACAAAATAATGAGTGGTATTGGCTCATGTGGTTGTGAAAATGTATCATTGTGGTTGGTTGTAGAAATATATCATGTGGTTGGTTGTGGAAATATATCATGTGGTTGATTGTGGAAATACTCATTGTGATTGGTTGTGAGCATTATATCTTCATATCATACTCATTCATGAAAAATTAATACCACCATGGCAACATATGAGAAACACTGGCAACACTTAATAATACGTTTTTGAGGGATGTGTCAGAAAGAACCTATGATATATGTTGATTGTATACGGGTTGATGAACACCCCATGGGTCCTGCGTTGGTAGGCTTGACTTCGTAGGTGTATACTGGGATTGTACGATGATCCCGGAGGTTGTGCGGCGACCTCGTGCAGAATCATCATCATTATCATATAAATTTCACTTACTTTACTGTGTTTATATTGTGTTGTATTGCCATATTAACTTTCCATTTATGTAATTGTCTTATCTTTTTTTACTTGTATTTGATGATCTTGTATATACATGTTTGCTCTTGTTCTACTTATATGTGATATAATGCATACTCGTGTTCTATCTTATTGTATGTTGCAATATATATGATATATAAGAACTGTTACTAAAAGTGGTGTAGGCTCTCGTTGTGGGATATTTTTTGATTGCAAGTGACTGCCCTTAGTGTATATTTTGTATGATTTATTTACTACTTTACTTGGTCGGCCTATGATACCTACTACATATAAGTGGACCGCACTTACGCCTACTGTGCCTTTTTGGTGTAGGTCTATCTCGATTTTGCCTCAGCCTGCTTGACTCGGGCGATTATTGGAGCTTCTAAGGTACTGATTAGATATTCTTGCATCCAAAGTTCACCTGTATCTTTCTATAGTAGTTATGCCTTTATTAATATTCAGAGGCAAATATTATTCCTTTGTGGTTATTTTTCTTATGTATTTGACTCTTGAATTGTATTAGTAGTTCTTATACTATTGAGGCCTAGTTTTGGGATGATTGGTATTTTGGATGGGTTCTTTCCGCCTTGTTATGATTATTTGTATAGTTCATCTTTATTTTAGAAGCCTTACCTTGGGGTATTTTTGACCTTTTCTCTTTTTGTATCAGTTTGGATGATAGGCTTACTTGTAAGGTACGCCGTGATAAGTGCCATGTTAATGTCTATATGCTTAGACCTAGAGTGATGCACAGTATACTTAGATAAACTGATAACACTGGTGTTATCAGACATAATAGGCACAAATTCATAAGTTAAATCGAAATCAAGCAATTGATGCATTATCCATATTATCTGAGTACCACAGTATCCAATCGCTATGTATTCAACTTCATTCGTTAATAGTACGATTGAGGTTTGCTTTTTTCTATGCCATGAAATTAAGGCCTCCCTAAAATTCGGCAGATGTCTCTAGTATTTTTTTGATCATTTTTGTCACCCATAAATTCAACATCTGAATAGACAACTAAATTAAAGTTTGAGGAGTACGGCTATCATAGGCAAATATATAGAGTTCCAATGAGATATCAAATGATTCTCATTACTGTTGTCGAGCGTGACTCTTTGGAGACAACTAGAATCTTGCACATTTGCATACACTAAACATGATGTCGGGTCGACTTGCAGTCAGATAAAGTCGTGATCCAATTATTTCTCTGTAGGTCTTTTTATCCACATCTTTTCTTGATGTGTCTGTGTCAAGATTTATTGAGGGACTCATAGGAATTTGAACGCTTTACTTTCTTTCATGCCAAACTTTTTTATGAGTTCATTTGTGTATTTCGATTTACTAATAAATGTTCCTTTTGGATATTTTTTGATTTGTATCCCCAAGAAAAATGCGAGTTTTTCTATGAGGCTCATATCAAATTCTCCTTTCATAAGATTTGTAAAATTCTTACATAGAGAGTTGTTAGGACTTCCAAAATAATATTATCCACAGAAATTTGTACAATAAGTATGCTAGCATCTAATTTTTGGATAAAAAGTGTGGCATCAATGTTTCCTCTTCAAAAATTATTATTTTAAAATAAGTACTCAATCTCTCATACTAAACTTTTGGTGCTTGTTTGAGATCATAGTGTGCTTTAGACAGTTTGAAAACATGATTGGATATGAAGGATCTTTGAAGCCTGGAGTTTGTTTAACAAAAACTTCTTCATTAACAAAATCATTTTTACATCCATTTGATATAATTTAAAACATTTGAAAGCAGCAAAAGCTAAAAGAATGCAAATTGATTCCAACCTCGCTACAGGAGAAAAGGTTTCATTGTAATCAATAACTTCCTACTGAGAGTAACCTTGAGCTACCAACCTGGTCTTATTTTTGATAACTTTACCTTCTTCATTCAATTTGTTTCTATAGACCCACCTGGTTCCAATGACTTTTTTGGTCTTTCAACTAGATTTCAAACTCGATTTTATTCAAATTGGTCCAAATTTTCCTTTATAGCTTTAAATCATGACACGTCTTTGAGAGACTTATCAACCTTTTTAGGTTTTATTTGTGACACATGAGATACTGATGCTTGATTTCTTAGAGAAGCTCTTATTTACATTTGATCATTTGGTTTCTAATAATGAACTCATTTGGAAAGCTTGCATGTGTCTCCATTTTATTGGTATATTTATTTTGTTGGTTTAGTGGATGGAGATGACTCTGGTGGAGTAGTAATCGACTCAAACTTTGTTTGTTCAACTATTTTCCCATGGATAGTTTTATTTTGAGAATCATTTACCTTTTCATCATCAAAACTCAAAAACATAGAGATTGGATTATAATTATAAAAAATTCCATACATAGATTCTTTAACACATAGTGTTCATTTATTAAAATCTCTATAGGCATGAATAGTGAGAGAGAAACCGAGAAAGATACCTCCATCGTTTTGTGGATCAAATTTTCCCAAATTATTCTTACCATTACTGTGAATGAAGCATTTGCATCAAAAGGGATGAAAATAACTGATGGTCGGCCTTTTTTCTCTCGTAGGGGGTCTTTTTTAGGATAGGCCTAATGAGGTACCTTTTGACAATGCGACATGTCATGCTCACTTCTTTTTCCCAAAAATGGTCAGGAAGGTTTTGCTCGAGTAACATGGTTCGTGCAGTCTCTTGAAGGGATCTATTCTTCCATTCAACTATGCCCTTCTATTGAGGAGATCGAGGAGAGGAAAAGTTTTGAGAGTAACCATTTTGAGTACCATAATTTTTAAAAGCTTTGTTTTCAAATTCTTCTTCATGATTTCTATGAATATAAATGTTGAAATACCCTACCTCTCTTTGAAATTTTCTACGCAAAATTTCAAATTAGAAAAAACTTCATATTTATGGGCAAGAAACATTGCCTATGTAAATCTAGAGAAATCATTAACTATAACAAACACATATCATTTTTCACAAATACTAGTTTCTTTGGTAGGGCCAAATAGATCCACATGGATTGTTTGGAGGGCTTTGGTCGTGCTAACAATGCCTTTGACTTTGAAGGATGCTAGAGTCTATTTACCAAGCAAACAAGCATCACAGATGTGATCCTTCTCGAACTTAAGTTTTGGCATACCGAGCTCCAATTCATGTCTAGAAAGCTTTTCAGGGGTATATACTGGCATTTCCAAGTTTTCTATGCCACAACTAGGGATCACTGGTTTGAGCAGTGAGGCATGTTAGGGTAGCAAAATCAAAATTATTTAAAACATAAATATTATCAATATGGTTATCAAAGAGAGTGATTCTTATTTTTCAAGTTTTATTTAACAATTTTTAGCATTGAAAGATACTCCAAATCCTGCATTGCAAAGTGGACTGATGCTAAGTTGATTATGCCTGAGCCTATCAATAAGGTAGACTTCAACCAACTCATAAGAAGAGCTAATCTTTACAGAATCGGCTCTTATGACTTCTCCTTTGACATTATATCCATCTAAGGATCCACCATCAAATTTCTTTAGAGTGTTGAATTTCTCTTTCTTTTTGATCATATGTCTAGAACAACAACTGTCTATTACCCAAAATCCTTTTTGATAATTTTTGCGGGCATATTCTTGAACAACAAAAGAATCAATTTTTTTTAGGTACACAAGTGATCTTGGATCCTTGAGGTTTAAATGTGCTTCCTTTAGGCCTCCAAATTCGTATTTTGTTAGACCGTTGTTCGCAGTTATGCAATTTTTCCCTTTTTTCCATAACTGTAGTAGATAGCTCCATAAAAGGACAAATAGATTTAAGCAGAAGTAAATGAATCAGAGAAAGAAGTAGATTTAGCTTTTAAAGCATTTGACTTGACCAAACTGTGACTTGGTGATTTTCTAATGCTATTTAACTGCATTTTAACTTCATTAAGTTATTACTAAAGCAAGTCAATTTCTATTTGGCTTGCTTCAAGTTGAATCATCCAATTCCTTTTTTTCTTGTTCATCTTATTTTTTGATTGATCTTGCCAATTTTTCTTTTTCTAAGAAATTTTATTGTATTTATCAATGATCTTTTGAAGCTCATCCATAATCATATCAAGATTTTATTGAAGAAGGTTGTAATTTTGACAGTTAAAAGGTCTTACATCACTGGATTCACCTATTTCCATAAAACACATATTTGTTATTTCAGCATCATCTTTAGTTTCATATTCATCAGTTCAATCTCCAAAATTTTTGTTTTTTCTTAGACAACCTTCTCCTTAGTTCTGGACAATTTTATTTGATATGACCTAATTTTCCATAACGATACCAGTAATCAATAGTTCTTGTGAATTTTTTATTTTTGAAAGTTTAAGGTCTCTGGTTCCTTTGTCTTAGAATTTTCCCGACCCCACGATTTATAAGAGCCATTCCGTCACTGTTATCTTCATCATTGTTCTCTTCTTCTACCGGGCTAATAGCATTGAAGGCTATAGGTTTTTGTTCTCCTCCTTGTTGTACCTATTTATATTATTTTGCTCATATGCAAGAAGGTTACCTCATAGCTCTTCATACGTCATGTTATGGAGATATCCATCCTCTAGATGGTTTTCCATGCTTTTGGAAAAATCCTCACTAGTTTCTTGACTTAAAGACTATTCCAATAGATCATCCCTAGAGACTTTAGTTCATGAACAATTTTGCTAAATCATGCGAATATTGACTCCACCCCCTCATTTTCCTCCATTTTGAAGAGCTCGTACTCATTGACCAGAGCAGCGATCCTTGTTTTCTTTACTTTTGTAGTGCCTTCATAAGCCAATTCAAGTTTGTCCCACATTTATTTGGTCATTTCACAAGTCGATATCTTGTCGTATTTTGCTCCACTAACTGCACAGTAAAGTAAACTTATAGCTCTAGCATTAGTTTCAACTACCTAATGTTCCTTGGTGATTTCAAAATTTCTAAAGTCATCCATGCTACTGGATTTCTTTTATCTTGTTTGTCCTTCAGTTCAGGTATAGTTTTGTCGAGATCCAAAGGTGGTCCTGCCGTGATGGGTATTTCAAACCAACGAAGGCTCGAGATGACCCCTTAGCATTATATTATAAGCATACTAATAATTACAGCTGCAAAAGCAAGCCATAAAAAAGGTGTTCAACATTGAAATAAAGTAATATTCATATCTTAAGAACAAAACATAAACCAATTACCCAACACTGTCTATGAAGCCTTTAAATTTAAGAATACTAAGTTGAGACATGGCTCTGACTATGCTATAAAAACCATAAAATGATAGAATGAAAACATAAGAGAAATGAACAATCACCTTTCAGGTGATGGAAGGATCACTACTTAGCTCTAACTATACAAAAGAGAAAATGATTTCCCTAATGCTTCACAGAACAATGGAAAAATGTCTTTGAACCTACATCATGAAATGATGTAGCGTACATGGATGTTCAATACGATGATTACTGACATGAAACCCAGAGAAAGGGATAAAACATTCTTCTACATAGATCAGTCATAAAACACATTTTTATCATCCATAATAATAATAAATCAAGGGACAAAGAACGAGGTACATAATAACATGACCATTTAAACTTTAGTCTTGAGCTATGTTTCTTTCAAAGACCTCTAGTAACCCACGGGCTATATGGGTTTGGTACCCCGAACCGATGGGGCCTCAATCTATGTTAGCAATATTGATTGAGGATTACGATAAAGTCACAAATAGTCAATAGCCATCCTAAACATAACTACATTTTACTGTGAGAAGAAAATATACAATGGTCATCAATCATTTAGGAGAAGGCCTATCATTGTTGGCAAATGCATTTTCAAGTGTTAGTCACAAGGACTACGTCTTCTTGGTAAAGCTACACAATTACCTTTAGTGCCCAATTAAAATGTTTTCATAACCATTAATCTATGGAGTCTTTCATTATGGCATTCCCATATTGGTATAGTCATACCAAGACTTACAAGCCGTTCATATAATTCTATACCATTTCCATTAAAATATTTTTGACTCCAAATTCCATCTTGAAATCCACAACCATAGCCCCTAAGAGCTTTCAAAACTTATAACATAGCCTCCAAGAGCTTTGAAAGAGTCATTTAAACCTTTTACCATATTTACCATGTATTATGCAAAAAACGAAGTAAAATCCATAATTTTCATGAAATATCAAGTTTTGAAAGGGGTTGAGAGACATACTTTCATCATTCAAAATTAATAAAAAGGTTGTGAATCCATATTACCAAGTCCATAGTTTTCATATAACAAGTTTACAATTCAAATCCCGTTAATAGTCCTGAGAAAATCATTATAGTAAAAGAAAATTTCACATAAAGCTTTCACAACCAAACCCCTCAATCCTTGTTCCAAACAACTATTAAAAACACATAATTACCAAGTAAATTAACACAATCTAATAATAATTCAAGTAAATAATGTTCAATATGCCTTTTTGATTGAAGGAATTTGAGAAGAACTTGAATTTAAAGCCTTGGAAGTTGAACTTTGGAAAAAACCCTAGTTTTGTTTCTCTTGAGGGTGGAGAGGAGAAAGAGCTATGAAAAATTGATAAATAATAAGTAAATAATGCTTATAGAGTGATTTAAGTTGTGGGGTAGGATTTGAAGTGATGAAAAGACCAAAATACCCCTAAAGAAATAGAAAAAAATTGTAGGATTTTCTTAGTTGAGGACTTCAGTTGACAGCCAACCAACTAGTTAATGGCTCATAAACCAGCCAGTTTACTACCGAAGGTTGACTACTTCAGTTGACAACCAGTGAACTCCTGTCGTTAATCTTTGATAGACAGAAAGTCTTAGGTAAATGAGCTTAACTTTCTACTCTAACATCAAGTTAAGGTGAAATTAAATATGTTGGAAAGAAGACTCGAAGATATTTCATTTGATATATAGTAGCTCATCTAAATTGTTATATTGTAGGAGTAATGGCCGTAAGAATTTGATCCAAGTAGGAACATCCACTAAAACTCAATCGACAAAAGAGTTGTCAACTGAACTTTGAGTTATGAGATTTTTATGAGCTCAATTCATATCCAAAGATATTCCCATATTAAAGAATTAATCACCACACTTATATTTACATAGAAATTATTGGGTGTGGGTCTATACACTTAGTAATGATGGTTTGAATTCTAGTTCAAAAATATGGGGTGTTACATTATCTCCCTCTTGGAATCATTCGTCCTCGAATGATGGGCAGGAATATATTGAAGCTCTAAAAGTATGTAATAAAGGATGTAACTTCATATTAGGAATTCTCCCTCAACAAGACTTACATAGGCATCAAAAAGAGCTTCATGACAACACCAAGTAAACTGTATTAGCACGAATCACGAGTTAATGAGACTTAGCATAGAGATGAGCTTGGGCATGAGTTCAATAAGCATGATTGTAGACATGTAATTTTTGAACCTTTCGTAGATTTTATCTATTTTTTAGCATCAAAATTTATTTTTTGTCTAATGTTTATTTTAACTTTTATTTTTATAAGTTTTATTTAAAAAATAAATAAATAAAATAATATTTTGGAATATTTTTATTATTATTGTTATTTTTAGAATAATACAAAAAATGTTTAAAATGTATTTTTCTTTTAATTTTAATAAATAGGGTAGTAGTTTTAGTATTATCTTAAATATATTATTTTAGGCTATTTATAAATTTTCATTGTAGTTTTATTAAATATGAAAATTAATTAGTAAATATTCTTTTTTTATTATTTTTATGATTATTATTATTTATTATTTTATATATTTTAAATTAAAAAAAAGAAAAGAATTCTTATCCACTCCCAACTTCCCCACTCATCTGCAACCCACGCTCCCTTAACTTTCCCCACATCCTCCTTTTAAAGGGTAAGTCCTCAAACTCCCCAGAGATACGTACATCAATTAACAGGTTAGAGAAAAAAGAGAGAGAGATAAGAAAAACTACGTACTATCAAATAGAGAGAAAAACCAGAAGAACACTGAGAAATTTTGAAGCAGAAAATAAAAAAAAGAGAAGAAAAAAGTTGTGATTCGAGTTTCAGAATTCCGCTTGTAGTTTTCGGCGAAGGGTTTCTTTGCTTAAATTAATTATAGGTTCTTATCCCATTTTGCTCTATACTTTCATGAGTATTTAGCATTATAGATCGAAGTAAGAAATTAATTTTTCAAGTTGTTTCAAGCACTATTTAGTCTTTATGGTTTATTGATATGTGAACTTTTTGTTATTATATGTCATATGATTAAGTTACCGGATATCTGTATATTTGTACATTGATATGTTGTGCACTGGAATACTGTGCGTTAATATTGCTAAGTTTTTTTTTTTAAAAAAGTTTTGGGACAATAAAAAAAAGCAATAAGTGTGATGGAGAAGTTTCTCCATTAAAGTTAAACAACGCACACTCTTCACATTCACACAACACTGCACCCACATAGATAATGACAAACACACATAGAAGACAGTTAGAATTTAGGGAGGAAAAATTGGATAAACAAAAAAGAGGAAAACACATATACACAAATGACGGGATGCAAGGATTACAAGGAGAGTATAAATCAAAGAGAGAGGAGATAAACATAGAGATATAAATTGAAGGGGTTAGATCAAGAGAAGGAAAATAGTAGGGAATCAGTGAAAGAAAAAAAGAGTGAAAAATAGTTAATGGAGGGAACTCAGCCAATGTATCTTGAGTTTTTTGGTGAGATTTCTATCGGAATCGGCTATCCCTAATCGAAATTAGCCATTTCTCACTGGAATTGACCGTTCCTCATTGGAATCACCCATTTCAACCAAGATCCACCCACCATCGGGGCACCTAAGACCAAGATTTGACCCTTGTGATGATGCCTCGTCAGCAAAACATCATCACTGTTGTTGCCGCCACCTTCCCCACTCCCTTACTTCTTTATTTTGTTGTGCCACCCAGAATTTGACCACCAACGTGTGGTATTTGACCAGACCTCATTAGTCTCCATGACATACAAAAATTGAAAGGGGAGGGAGAAACGATTGGGTTTAGTGGATTACGGCGAGTGTCTCGCCAGAATCCCATCGGAGTAGCCACCAAAAACTGTCTAGTCACTATTTTGTTATTTCTCCAGTGAAACTCATCAAAAATTGACCTCAGTACTGCTAATCTTTTCAAAAATGGACTCCGAATCGTGCTTGTGTTGGTATATCACATAATTTGGGTTGATTGTTTTCTTCTAATTTTGTGTTTGAGTAAGATTTCGATGTTTTTGGTGTTTGATTTGTCTCACAATATATGACTTGGCTCTTGTATGAATTTAAAGAGATTAAATTTTTGGGATAATATTAACTTTAGCATAATATGAGAAGATTTGTGTATTTTTACTTATTTCAATATTCCGTTATTTTTATTTGTTGTCATTAATAGAATTTAATAAATATTTATTTAAATTAATTTATCACTTTAAATGAATTTCTCTCATGTTTACTGTTAAGGTTAGCTAATACTTCGAGTAGGAAAAGCATTTAAATGTTAGGCAAGTATAAGATAACTGATTTTTGTTTTGAAACCGCCTCAAGTGAATATTGCTTAAGGTTATTGTTAAGGTTAAGTAGCACTTCAAATAAACAAATATCAAATTTTGCAAACATTAGATGAACATAAAGTGACTAAATTTTGTGTCTATTAAGAATGCGGCGTGTGCATCATTTTGAGACATAGCTCGAGGATGCAATATTACACTTCGATCATTAAAAAATTAATTATATCACCTTAATTCAAGAATAATAGACAAGTTTTAGTATATTAAAAATGAGAGAATCAAGGCCTTCAAACATAATTTATCAAAATAGTTTAAGTTAAGATAAATTGATAAAAGTGATCGTGCTAGAACCACGAGACTCGAGGGGTGCCTCATACCTTCCCCTTAATCAACAAAATTCCTTACCCGGTCTTCTATTTTTGCACATCAGTAAAAAGTTATTTCCTTTTGATTAGATATTCAATAAGGTGACTTGGAACACCATAACTCGATTTCAAGTGAGGACTCTATAAATAAGCTAATCCCTATTCAATATTGTCACTTTAAGCGAAAAAACCCTTTTGACTCCTCATCGAAAAAGGGGTGTGACATCTCTAATGACTCCGCTAGGGAATAACCAGAATTTGATCTTTTGATATTGTCTTTTACTTGCTTTAATTATTGTTGATATTATGTTTGTTTGCCTAATTTGCCACTTATTGCTCATTTATTGCTTTGATGTTGTTGAATTGTATTTATAAACTGTCCTCTCTTGCGCACCCCCTCCGTGTCTCTAAAAATAGGATTGAAGGAATGCAGAGTATGCATCCTACCTTCTTTGTGAGATAGCTGAAGTGCCAAGGCACCTGGTGAAGGATTATTAGTCACACATGTTAGGTGGGGTTTGGATCCACAACAAAGGTGGAATAGCACTGCTACTGAATAATTTTGTAAGACCCCGCAAGATATTAACTCAATTCAGCACACTATTGCAAGTTAGAGGGGTCCACGACTTAGAATATTTCATTTAGTGTTGGGACTTAGTCATTCTAAAGTTCTTACACTTTGATGATTTTATTCTCGACCTTCCCGGCCTTAGAATGTCAATTTTCAAGTTGATTCATGATTGGGGGTGTCAAAGTTACATCTCGAGTAATTAAGTTCATAATTTTTGGACGAGCATAAGGGCATGTTTGGAAGCCCAAAACAGTAGTAGCATGCGATGAGCCCACAACACAGGATCTATTTCGATGCTCTAGATCCTGCGACGCACGCGCCATAGCACACTCTCTTATTTTTCCAGATTTTGTTTTTGCGTATTTAAGGGCAATTGGGGCATTCTTCCTTACCCAAAACCATTCAAAACACAAAATTAAAGTCCCCAAGGAGCATTAGTTGCCCCATTATTCACTTTTTATCTCCAAGAAATCCCTAATATTCCCTGAATAACTCCATTACTCCTTCTTCAACATAAGCACGAATCTAAGTTCTCTAATCCAAGAAGTTCAACAAAAGAATTCAAGAACATTTCCAAGGATTCCAAGTCAAGCTTTCAATTTCAAATCAAACCAATTAAGGTATATGGGGTTATGAACTAGGATACTCTTTCATCCTTGTGCCCAAAACTAATTTTAAAAGTTAAATTTGCATGATTTACACTTTAGGATTCATCCCCAAATATTGTTGTTTTGAGTTTATGAAGTTACAAAGTTATTTAAGTTTTGAATTGAATAACTGCTCTCACCTATTTAAACATGCGACATGATTATTTGTGTTGAGATCTGAATTTTTTTATCTTGACTTGAATTGTTGGAGTAATTCAAAATTATTAGTGAGCATTAAGTTTAATTATGAATTACCATGAATTTAAAGAATGAATTTCAAGCCCTAAGTTTGAGTTTTAAAATTTCAAGAAGATCATGCTCTTAAGTTTCTCTTGATAAGTTTATACCAAGATTTAAAACAAGAATTGAATTTTGATCCTAAGCTAAGATTGGAATCCACATATATTCATCTTGATCATAATTTATAGAAAGAGAAGCATAATTTGGTCATTATGTAAACCCACAAGCTATTTTTAGGTGAATTTTCTACAGTATGAGCACTAAGTAATAAGGGAGTAGTATATAGCACTGAGTTAGGCATGCGTCTAAGGCCATATGCCCCAGAACTATGAGCCAACATGAGTTTAGATTATTCCCAATGTGGATAAAGTTATAGATAGTGATCAATTTAGATTAGGTCCTATTCTTATGGAAAGGATAGGATGACTCTCCCCAACGCGAGCTTTTCCCTATGAGGGCCAAGACATTGGACACCATGATAGCTCACATGTGTATGTCAGTTAGAAGAACCTCCCTAAGATAGAATACAATAAAAGCTTTTAGAACTAAGCGTTGTGGATTATAAAATTTATCATCATGCTTTGCTACTTATGTTTACGATTTTACAACTTTGTTTATTCTAGCTCAAGGTGAGCCATTTGCATTTAGAATGAAGTATTTGAAAATCTATAAGTGCACTGAGTGATTGTTTTACTTATGCGTTCACCACCACATGCTCAGTACATTCCAAAAGTACTAATCCATACATATGTCCATGTGCTACATTGGCTTATAATGTAGGTTCTGGTGCTCAGTTCCAGCAACATGATTAACCGTGAGCATCTCCACCTGCATCCTGATAGTTGGTGAGTCCTTATAGTTCGAGGACCCATTTATTTAGATTTTCCAACTTTATAAAGTACTTTAATTAGTTATTTTTCAGTTTAGTTCGAGTTAGTTGGGGGCATGTTATCCCAGTGGCTCTCTAGTTAATAGTAAAGGCTTGTCAAACTGATTTTATGTTTTAGAATTTGAATCATTTGTTTTCAAGACAAAGATTTTCAGTGAATACAGTAATTCAGTATTTTAAGATTCCGCATGTCTAGATTATCTTTATTTTGAGTCCCAAAGTTGTTAGAAGGATAAAAAGGGTTAGCTTAGGACTAATCATAATCTTGAGCACTGTGTGACATTCGAGTTAATTTCCACGACATTAAAAACTTTGTATCAGAGCCTAAGGTTATAAAGAATCCTAGGGAGTCAGACAAGATACATTACATAGAGTCTTTATCATGGATGTGAAGCGTGCCACATTTATGAATAAGAGACTACAGAACAAGTTAGAAATTATTCTTTTCTTTCATGATCTATCATGCTTACAGTTATATCTATTTGCTTTAATGTGAAAAAAATGCCTTCTCACCAATCCAATGTACATAGAAATGGTGACCAGCCAAATGCAAGCTAACCCTTTTGAATGAGAATGTGTCTCATGCTGAATTTCGGGCTGCCTTTTGGGAGTTGGCCCAAGCTGTGAATGCTAATGTTCAAGGCAAACATCAGGTGATAGTCCCACTCTAGTAGAATGGTGATTTAGCTGCAGCCAGAATTTATGACTTTATGAGAATGAACCTTCCTGAGTTTGTTGGGTCAAAGGTTGGTGAGGATCTATAGCTCTTCATTGATGAGGTGAGAAAATCACTCAGATTATGTATGTTATAGAGGGGGAGAGTGTAGAATTGGCATCCTATAGGCTGAAGGATGTCGCTTATGATTGGGTTGTTATATGGAATAGAGGTAGACGTGAGGATACAACTCCTATAAGTTGGAAGGTATTTCAAGATGCATTTTGGATAATTTTTTTGAGTAAGATAAGAAAATATAGATTTTAGGAGTTTATGACCTTGAGGCAGGGCTCGATGTTAGTGAACGAGTGTTGCCTTAAGTTCACTCAATTGTCTAAGTATGCTCCTAAGTTGATAGTTGACCCTAGGTCTAGTATGAGTAAGCTTGTTACTAAAGTGTCTGATTTAGTATTCAAGGAGTTTAGGACTACCATGCTTATTGAGGATATGGATATTTCTAGGCCGATGACTCATTCTCAACAATTAAGGCAGAAAAGATAGAGAAAAGAGAGAATAGGACTAAGAGGGCTAGAACTGGTCAGTGTGAGTATGGTCATCCAAGGTCTGGAGGGGAAATCATTTGTAGTTTCAGGGCCATCATCTATGCCAGCTCCATCTTCAGCTATCCCCCCTACATCCAAAACCAAGTAGGAGCAGTGGGGCAGGACTTTTATGTCTAGGTATCAAAATAGTATGGGTGGAAGACCCCGTTATCTGACATGTGCTAACTTTGGTAAAAAAATATCCTGGTGAGTGTTTGATGGAAAATAGGGGTTGTTATGGATATGGAAATTTGGGGCACGGAATCAAAGATTGTTCGTATGCTAAGCAGGGAAGTAAAGATATTTGTCCCTAGATTCAGGATACTAGTGCACCAGCTCCTTCAGGTGACCCAGTGCCTCATTAGGATGCCTCATCCAGTACCGGTGGCGGTTAGCACCATAATTGGTTCTATTCTTTACCATCTTGATAGGAATTAGAGATTTCATCAGGTGTTGTTACTAGTAGGCTTCGTGTCTTTCATCTTGATGTATATGTGTTGTTAGACCTAGGGTCAAATCTTTCTTATGTGACTCCTTTGGTTGCGGTAAATTTTGGGGTAGGTCATGAAAATCTTTCTTATCCCCTCTTACTTTTCACCCAAGTAATCAAATATTTCCTGGCAAGTTTATAAGAAGTGTCCTATCACTATTTTTCATAAGATCATACTAGCAGACTTAATAAAGTTAGACATGGTCGATTTTGATATTATTCTAGGCATGGATTGGCTCCATTCCTGTTATACATCTATAGATTATTGCACCCAAGTGGTGAAGTTTTAATTTCCTAATGAGTCAGTTTTTGAGTGGGTAGGTAGTTCTAAATCTCCCAAGAGTCATTTTATATCTTGTCTTAAGTCCAAAAAATTGATATCAAAAGGGTGAATTTATCATTTAGTTCAAGTCAAAGATACTATGTCTGAAGCTCCAATGGTTCAGTCAATTCGTGTAGTCAACGAGTTTCCCAAGGACTTTCCCGAAGATCTGCTAGGGGTACCTCCAGATAGGGAAATAGAATTCGGTATTGATATTATTTCTGATACTCAACCCATCTCCATTCCTACAGATCAACTCCAACCAAGCTTAAAAAGTTAAAAGAGCAGCTTAAAGACCTTCTAGATAAGGTTTCATAAGACCCAGTGTTTCTCCATGGGGTGCTCCAGTCCAATTCGTACACAAGAAAGATGTCTCTCTCTGAATGTGCATTGACTATTGCCAGTTGAACAAAGTCACAATCAAGAACAAATATCTTTTTCCTAGGATTAATGACTTATTCGACCAACTCTAAGGTGCAAACTATTTCTCTAAGATAGACCTAAGATCCAACTATCATCAGCTTAGAGTAAGGGAATGTCACATTCCAAAGATAGCCTTTAAAACCCATTATAGCTATTTTGAATTTCTAGTCATGTCCTTCACGCTAACCAATGCCCTAACAGCCTTCATGGACTTGATAAACAGAGTGTTCAAGCAATACTTGGACATGTTCATCTAGTCTTTATCGATGACATTCTTTTTTATTCTCATAGTCAGAATGATCATGAAGACCATCTTAGAATTATGTTGCAGACGCTTAGGGATCATCAGTTGTTCGCCAAATTTAGTAAGTACAAATTTTGGATAAGATCAGTAGCTTTCCTTATCCATATTATTTTCGGTGATGGCATTAGAGTTGATCCTTAAAAGACCAAAGCGGTGAGAAACTAGCCAAGACCCATTTCTCCATCAAATATCAAGAGTTTCTTGGGTTTGGCTGGTTATTACTGATGGTTTGTTGAAGGGTTCTCATCTATTACATCCCCCATGTATAGATTGACTCAGAAGAAGGTTATATATAAATTAACTTAGAAGAAGGTTAATTTTTACTGGTCGAATTCTTGTGAGAAGAGTTCTTAGAAAATGAAGACTCGACTTACTTGAGCCCTAGTTTTGACGCTACCTGATGGTACAGATAGGTTTGTTCTTTACTATGATCGTTCTAGAGTTGGCCTGGGTTGTGTTTTGATGTAGAGAGATAAGTCCATAGCCTATGCCTCTAGATAGCCCAAACCTCATGAAAAGAATTATCCAACCATTATCTTGAGTTAGCTGCTATTGTATTTGCCTTGAAAATTTAGAGACATTATCTTTATGAGGTGCATGTTGATGTGTTCACAGATCATAAAATCTTATAGTATGTATTTTCGCGGAAAGATCTGAAGTGTTTTGTATCATCTAGGTGAGGCCAATTTATGGCAGACGCCCTTAGTAGACTGTCTATGGGTAGTTTTAAGGTCCCGCAAAAATCCTAATCTTAATTCAATCCTTTAGGCTTGTCAAGAGGTTTCAAACTTAGAATATTTTAGCTAAGTACTCAGACTTAGTGTCATTTTAGCGTACGAAAGTTTGAAATCTTATTTCACAACCTTTATGTCTATTTAGTGTTGATATTTAGGTTAATTCATGATCAGGAATGTTCGTAGATGTTTTCGAACAAGTTTTAGATTTTTCAAACTTTGTTTGAAGATCCTTTGGACTCCCAAAATAGTGGATCAATGCAAACTTGGCGTGCTGCATCGACTATTTCATTGATTAATAGTTTCCCCAGCTACCAGTAATTAAAAGACCACATTCTTGGGGGTATTTGGGTCTTTTCCCCATATCCTTCAACCTTTAAAACACGAAATTAAGCCCTTTGGGAAGCAAATATACTCATTCATTCTCCAATTAGCTCAAGAACAAAACCCTAGGTGCTCAAATTTCAAATCAAGAACTCAAAATTCAACCATAAACTTTCAAAAATTCTTCAAAAAAGGTATGTGAAGTGTTCATCCAAGAGTTCCTTCCACCCTTGGAGTCCAAGAATCAGTTTTTAAACTTTAAGTATATGAATTTCATGAATACCATGATGGGTTTGATAATATTCATGTTTATAATGATTATTTGAGTAACAAATCCATGAGTTATACTAAAGTTTCATGTGGAGTTTATGGATTCATATATCTTACCATGTTAGATCATGTTAAAGCCTTCAAATTGTGAATTTGATCATTGAATTGTATGCTAACATGCTGATTAGTGTTATTAGCATGTTCTATGCCTTCCAAGTGGATGATAAATTGTTTATGTGAATAGAATGAAATCATACAAGTGTTTGTTAAAATGCCCCAATGATTAAATAATAATCATGGTTATACTTTACATGTTTCATATTTATGCCATGTCTCTTTATTTATGCTATCCAGTCCTGGGGATACTTTTAGCCGACAATTTAGCTGATTACCTAAAGCCATAGTCAGTCATAGAATAGTATCAGTCACATCACGATCAGCAGTACTCTCAGTCAATTACAGAACTCAGGAAAACTCAGTAGATTAAGTATTAGTTCAGTTTAACTCAGTATTTATTTCAAACCTCAGTAAACTCTATCAGTTAATAGAATTTAGTAGTATTCCATCAGTCAACGAAACTTAGTGAACTCAGTTCAGTTTAGCTAAACATTAATCTCAGTAACAATTCAGTCCAGCCTAGTACAGACTAGAAATTAGTTCAGTGTCTATTCAGTTGGGAGTAGGATTCAGCATCAAGTTAACCCAGGGATGGGGGCATTCCTGTTAGTAGAGGATTTGACCCTTAGCAGCAGTCCCTGCATTACAGAACTATGTAACTAGTGTAGGTTGAGGTATCTTACTTCCAGACATTATGAGGATTGATACTTCTCATTCAAGTTATCCTGCCACTGAGGGTTGATAAAAAAGCTTCCGTCAGAGAGGGATAACTTACAACTTGTCCTTACCCGTGGCACAGTATTGTTACCCTTCCAACTGGGGTTACAGGTTGGACCCTAAATTAGTTAAAGAATGGGCATGTCGGTTAGATGATTACCTCCCACAGTCTTAGTTTTATTCTAAGAATAGAACTAAGTCCAGTTCTACAGATTCAGGACTATCAGACATAGTCACTCAACTTAGTATAGAACTCAGTATAGTTCCCTAGAATTTGAGATTGTCAGATACAGTCACCCAGTTATCAGTTATATAGTATTAGTTATCCAGTAAATCAATTTATCAATATTCAGACTCAGTGTTCAGTGTTATCACAATTTTAGTTATGGTAGTCATATTCATGCATGTACTCTTATTTAGTCATACTTATATTATAGAATTATTATTGTTCATGCATATGAACCCATGCATTTCAGCGCACCTCACTGAGCATACCAGTACATTCAAAGTACTGATGCATACTTTTTGTTCTATGATGTCTTATATCATAGGTTCCAATGCACGAGCTCCAGAACACCTTCAGTAGACTAGACTTTAAGCATTAAGCGTAGTGGTGAGTCCTCTTAGTTTGAGGACATGATTACTATATATAGTATTTCAGTTTATATCAGTTGATGGAGTTAGTTAGGGAGTTGTCCCATCAACTCCACAATTCAAATAGTTAGAGGCTTCCCAGACTAGAGTATTTTAGACATTTATTTAGATTTTAATTTTGACTTTTAGTTTTGGTATTTAATACCACATTCAGTATTATTCAGTATTTATTTACAGATTGAACCTTATGGCATGTTTCCACCTAATTCTGTATATTTTTCAGTGTTATTGGTCAGTTATTGCAGCAGGTACCAGTCATGGGTTAGCTTATAGTCCCTCAGGATTATGAGCACCGTGTAGCGTCTGGGGTACAAACTCAGGGCGTTACTATAATGTTGCTCATGTGGTGGATGGTAAGAAGGAATTAGTATAGGAAGTTCATCGGTTGGCTATATTAGGTGTACAGTTTACTGATTCAGCCGAGTTTAGTGTTTGGATTTGCAATAGTTTGAGATCTTCTTGGGTTTCTAAAGTAAATAAGTAGAAAGATAGGGATCCCATTCTGGTTAAGTTGAAGGAGTCTGTTAGAGATCAAAAAGTAGAGGTTTTCTCCTAAGGAGGGAGATAGTGTATTGCGATACTAGGGTAGACTATGTGTGTTGTGCTTTGATGATTTGAGGTGGCAGAAAATCTATTGGTGAAGTGGTATAAAGAGGGATATTGCTGAATCTGTAGCCAAGTATGCTAATTGTTAATAGGTTAAGGTTGAGCACCAAAGGTATGATGGAACCTTATAGGAATTTAGTATTCCCACTTGGAAATGGAAAGAGGTAAACATGACTTTGTGCAGGGTTGCCCATTCGCGTCATCAACGTGATTCCATTTGGGTTATCATAGACAAAATGACCAAGTCAACCCATTTCTAGCCAATCCATACTTTTTATTCAACTGAGGATTATGCCAAGCTCTATATTAGAGAGTTGGTCAAATTTCATAGAGTTTCTTTGTCAATTATTTCAAAAAGAGGTACTCAGTTTACCTCTCATTTTTGGAAAGCCTTTCAAAATGTTCTTGGTACCCAAGTTTGTCTTAGTACTACTTTTCATCCTCAGACAGATGGTTAGGCAGAGTGGCCCATTCAAAAACTAGAGGATATATTGAGGGCGTGTGTTCTAGAATTTAAAGGAAGTTGGGATTACCACTTTCCTTTGATAGAGTTTTCCTACAACAACAGGTACCATTCCAGTATTTAGCTGGTTCCGTTTGATGCTCTCTATGGAAGGAGATATAGATATCCCATTGATTTGTTTGAAATTGGTGAGACTTCTTTGGTAGGGATAGATGTGGTACTCGAAGCTATGTAGAAAATTTAGTTAATTCGAGAAAAAATTAAAACAGCCCAGAGTCAGCAGAAATCCTATGCAGATGTAAGGAGAAGAGATCTTAAGTTTGAGGTTAGTGACTTAGTTTATTTGAAGATTTCTCCAATGAAGGGGGTGAAGAGATTTGGTAAGAAGGGAAAGCTCATCCCCTGATATGTTGGCCCTTATAGAATATTGAGTCGTGTTTGAAAGGTAGCTCATCCGTTCACCTAGTGTTTCATATCTCCTTACTGAAGAAGTGTATTGGTAACCCAGCTGTTATAGTTCCTCTAGAAAGCACAAATATTCAATATAATCTCTCTTATGAAAAAATCCCAAGTGGGATCCTTGATCAGCAGATTCAAAGAATAAGGAACAAAAAAGTTCTTCGTCAAAGTTCTTTGGCGAAATCAGTCCGTTGAGGGAGGCACTTGGGAAGAAGAACATATGCAAAGAAAGTATCATCACCTTTTCTCCCCAAGCTCAGACTCAGCTTATGGTAACTATTTTACCTAGTTTATCTCTTTTCCATTCTTAGTTCCAGCTTTATATAGTCATCTTTATGTCACATTCATGCATTCATGAATTATTTCATCCATGCAAACATGTTCAGTTATTAAGTTCAGTACGGAATCCTAGTTCCTCAGTGTTCTCAGCTTAATTAGCCCCATTTGAGGACGAATGTTCCCAAGGGGGAGATATTGTAAGACCCCACAAAATCTTAATCAATTCAGCTCATTATTGCATGTTAGAGGGGTCCAAGACTTACAATATTTCACTATGTATTGGTACTTAGTCATTGTTAAAGCTCCTAAACTTTGATGATTTTCTCGACCTTTCCAGCCTTAGAATATCAAATTTAAAGTTGATTCATGAATGGGGGTGTCAAAGGTACATCTCGGGTAAGTTTCTGAATTTTTTGATGAGCATAAGGGCATATTTGGATGTCCAAAATAGTAATAGCACGTGATGAGCCCTCAGTGCACGTGTAACGCCCAGAAATCTGATTCCCGAGACTCTACACGGTGCTCCAAACTACAAGTAGTCCTGATCTAACCCTGACCGCCTTCTACTAAATCTAAATCTCAAAATAGGGGAATATGAATGTAAAATCATAATAAATGTGAAAAACTGTCTGAATTATCTGAGTATATCTAGAAATACTAATCTCATTAGTCTGATAAAGCAAATATTAAAAATCTGAATATTGGAACTAAAATCTAAAACTGAATCTAGTATTTTGACAAACCTCTACTGACTGAATCTAGAGAGTCACTGGGACAGGCCCCACCTAACTCAATTTGTCTGAAATAAATACTGAATTATCTACTAATAAACTGGAAATCTGAATAGATAAGTCCCCGAACTATGAGGACTCACCAACAGTAGAGATGTGAATAAGATGCTCGAAAATCACTCACATTGATGAGGCTAAGCACCTAAACCTACATTATGAGACAATGTAGCACGCAGACGTATATGTGGATCAATACTTAGGGAATGTACTGATTATATGGGGATGAATGAAATAAGTCAAACAATATTTCAATGGCATCACAAGTTATAAAATCATGCATGCTTACTGTAAGTGACTCACATAGGCTTGAGTAATCTGAAATTTGAAGATCATAAATCATGAATAGGAAAGCATACAATGTAAATCTTGTGAGTCATGACTCTTAGTTCTGAAATCTATATTCTGTTCTTATTCTCAAATCATAAGCTTGTAAATAACAATAATAGGTATAAAACCTAACTTTAATTTCATGGGAAATCATATACAATTTAGTAAAATTGGAATTAAAATAAGTTTTGGGCACAAGGATGAAAGGATTGTCCTTTTTCATAACCCCACATACCTTAATTAATGATATTAAATGAAAAACTTGAATCTTGAATTCCTATGGTGTCTTTAGAGATGAATTCTTAGAGTTCATGAACTAGGAATCCTTAATCTTGAATTTCCTTGGAGAATTAATGGAGAAATTGGGTTTTCTTGGAGAGAATGTTTGAGCTTTAGGGTCTTCTTTTGAGAGAGAATTGATGAAATAAGCACAAAGTTCTTAGAATATGATTAAATCTTGTGTTTTGGATGGATTGGGGCCTTGGGGATTTACCAAAATACCCCCTTTAAAATTTATTTGGAACTGAAAAGGACAATATTTTTCTGATTTTGTTGGCCACTGCGACGCGCCATAATCTCGGGGGCTCACTGAAAAAGGACAAGTCAGAACTGGGCTCCCTCGGTGATGCTTCACCATCGTGGTGCCCTTTAGTTTTCCATTTTTTTCCACTAGCGCGACAAGCCAGTATCACGGAGGGCCACTGGAATGGGACAATTGGGAATTCGGACCTCTCCACGATGCGCCAAAATTATGAAGTCTCACTGGAAATTTACAATTGTTATTTTACACTTATTCGCGACGCGCAATGGGCCCAAATAATGATGTTTACGAATGAAACTTAAAATAGTCATAAAATTTTATTCGGTTATTGAATTTAGGAGAATCTTATATAGTTGGAAAGCTAATTCAATTTCCTACACATTGGAGTATCTAAATCTGGAAAATTCTATATGTATGAAAAATAATTCTCTCTTGAAGCCAACGCTTGACATTCTCAATGCTAAATTAAACTAGGCAAAATACAGGGTGTTACAATATATCTCCCTTGGAAACATTTTCCTCAACTGTGGCTAGTTCAACTAAGGACACCGAGGAATCTGAGGCTAGATGATATCATGCACAACTAAAACAAATTGCATAACTGAATCTAAATTATATTGAGCTTCTGAGAAAATCTGTGAGTGCATGAACTTACATGAGGACAACTATATAGATGAATCTGTTATTAGAAATGTACTGAATTAGGGAAGAATATTACCTTCAGCTAAATCTAAGTTTGTAGAGAAGAGGTGAGGGTACTTACCTTGCATATCTTCTTCTGCTTCCCAAGTATATCCCTCAAATGATTGATTCTTCCAAAGAACTTTTACCAAGGGAACTTCTTCGTTCCTTAGTCTACGGATCTGATGATCTAAAATCTCAACTGGAATCTCTTCATAAGAAAGGCTATTCTGAATATCTGATCTTTCTAAAGGAAATACAATAGTGGAGTCACTGATGCACTTATTAAGAATAGAGATGTGGAATACGAGATGAATGACTGACAAGTCTGTAGGTAACTCAGCCTCATAAGCTACTTTCCCAACACGACACACAATTCCATAAGGGCCAACATACCGTGGACAAAGCTTCGCCTTTTTTCCAAATTTCTTTACCCCTTTCATGGGTAAAATCTTTAGATACACTAAATCACCAACCTCAAACTTGAGGTCCTTTCTTCTCATATCTGCATATGATTTCTGATGACTCTGGACTGTTCTCAATCTTTCTCTAATAAACTGAACCTTCTCCATAGCTTCAAACACTCGTTAGTCCCAAGCAAAGCGGACTCACCCACTTCAAACCAAACTATGGGTGATCTACATCTCCTTCCATAAAGAGCCTCAAACGGGGCCATATGTATGCTAGAATGGTAACTGTTAGTATAAGCAAACTCAATTAATAGAAAATACTCATCCCAACTACCTTTAATATCAAGAGAACATGCTCTCAATATATCTTCTAGAGTTTGGATGGTCCTCTCTGCTTGACCATCTGTCTTAGGGTGGAAAGCTGAACTAAGATGGACTTGGGTACCAAGACCCTTCTGAAAGGTTCTCCAAAATCAGGAAGTGAATTGAGTACTCCTATTTGAAATAATAGACAAGGGAACTTCATGCAGTCTCACTAACTCCTTGATGTACAACTTAGCATAATCTTTAGTTGTGTAAGATGTGTGAACTGGTGAGAAATGCACTGACTTAGTCAATCTGTCTATAATAACCTAAATCGAATCATGATGACAACATAAATGTGGTAAACTAGTCACAAATCCCTATTCACCTCTTCCTACTTCCAAGTGGAAATGCCAAACTCTTGCAACAAACCACCAGGTCTTTGGTGGTCTACCTTAACCTATTGACAAGTTTCATATTTTGCTACGAACTCTGCTATATCTGTCTTCATACCACTCCACAAATAAATTTCTTGCAAATCGTGGTACATCTTGGTAGCACCTGGATAAATGGAATAACGTGCGCCATGTGCTTCCACCATAATCTGCTATGTGAAATCATCAACACATAGCACACACAATCTACTCTGATATCTCAACATGCCATCTCCCCCTTGGGAGAAAAACTCTACCTTTTGATCTTTAACTGAATCCTTCAGTTTGACCAAACTAGAATCCGTATCTTTCTTTTTCTTCACTTCTGAAACCAGGGAAGATTTGAAACTACTCTGAACCCAAACATTTCCTTTAGCTGAATCAGCAACCTAACACCCAATCTAGCTGAACGATAAACTTATTAAACTAACTCTTTCTTATCGTTCTCTAAATGATCAACACTGTGCATAGACAATCTACTAAGGGCGTTTACCACTGCATTGGCCTTGCCCAAATAGTACAATACACTTATTTCATAAACTTGTAGCAATTCTAACCACCATAACTGAGAGATTCAAATCTCTCTGGGTAAGCACATACTACAACCTTTTATAGTCCATGAACACCATACAGATAGTGTCTCCTGATTTTTAAAGCAAACACAACAATAGCTAACTTAAGATTATTTATCGAATAATTCTTTTCATGAGGCTTAAGCTGTCTAAAGGAATAGGATATGACCTTACCTCTCTATATCAACACACAACCCAAACCAACTCTAGAGGTATCACAATAAATAATGAATCCATCCATACCATCGGGTAAAGCTAAGACTAGGGCTATAGTGAGTTGAGTCTTGAACTTTTGAAAACTCTTCTCATAGGAATCTAACCACTAAAATTTAATCTTCTTTTTGGGTCAGTCTACACATAGAGGAGGCAATATATGAGAAACCTTCAGCAAAACAGTGGTAATAGCCAACTAGACCCAAGAAACTTCTAATGTCTAATGGAGAAATAGGTCTAGGCCAATTTTTTACGACTTCTATTTTTTAGTTATTGACTCTAATTCCATCGGCAGAAACAATATGACCGAGAAAGGTTACCTACCTTAGCCTAAATTCACACTTGTTGATTTTGGTGAACAACTAATGATCTCTAAGAGTTTGCAAGAAAATTCTAAAATGATCTACATAGTTATCCTTAATACGGGAGTACACAAGGATATCATCTAGAAATACTATGACAAACATATCTAGATACTGTTTAAACACTCGTTTCATAAGGTCCATGAAAGTTGCTGGGGCATTGGTTAGCCCAAAAGACATGACTAGAAACTCAAAATGACCATAACTAGTTCTGAAGTTTCTCTTTGGAATATTGCACTCTCTTACTTTAAGCTGATGATAACCGAATCTAAGGTCTATCTTTGAGAAATAACTTGTACCTTGGAGTTGGTCAAATAATTCATCAATTCTAGGAAGAGGATATTTTTCTTAACTGTAACTTTATTCAGCTCACGATAGTCAATATACATACGCAAGGAACCATCTTTCACACAAATAGGATGGGAGCGCCCTATGGAAAAACACTGGGTCTTATGAAACCTTTATCTAAAATATCTTTAAGTTTCTCCTTTAACTCCTTAAGTTTGGTTGGAGCCTTATGATAAGGAGGAATAGATATCGGTTGAGTATCTAGAAGAAGGTCAATACGAAATTCTATCTCTCTATCGGGAGGTACCCCTAGAAGATCTTCTAGAAAAACTTTAGGAAACTCATTGACCACTTAGATGGACTGAATTGTTAGAGTCTCAAACTTTGTGTCTTTGACTTGAACTAGGTGGTAAATGCAACCTTTGGATATTAACTTTCTGGCCTTAAGATAAGATATGAAATGACTCATGGGAGACACTGAATTACCTGACCACTCAAAGATTGGCTCATCTGGAAACTAAAACTTCACCACACGGGAGCGAAAATCTATGGATGCATAACAGGAATGAAGCCAATCCATGCCAAGAATAAGATCAAAATCAACCATATCTAACTCTATTAAATCTGCTAAAATATCCTTATGCAGGACAATGATAGGCTATTTCTTATAAATCAATTTGGCAACAACTGACTCACCTACTGTGGTAGAAACCATGAAAGCCTCAAGGATCTTTTAAGAGTTATCTCAAAATTTATTGCAACTAATGGAGTCACATAAGATAAAATCCTCAGGGATCTTTTAAGAAGTTATCTCAAAATTTATTGCAACTAATGGAGTCACATAAGATAAACTTAACCCAGGGTCTAACAATATATAAACATTAAGATGAAAGACACAAAACATACCAGTAACAACATCTGGGGAGTCTTCCTACTCCTGGTGGGATGGAAAAGCATAAAACTGATTTTGGCATTGACCGCTACCGATATTGGATAAATCACCCCAGGAGGGGTTGGGCGACCTAGAGGAGCTGGTGTACAAGTCTCTTAAGTTTTGGGACAGACATCCCTATTTCCTTACCTTATATATGGGCACTCTTTGATTTCGTGACCCATCTTTCCACAACCATAACAACCTTTCTGACCCCTCAAACATTCACCCATATGATTCTTACCATACTTAGCACATGAGGGATGACTTGGCCTACCACTCACACTATTCTAAGATATGTACATAGATGACCTACCCCACTACTCCTATTTATTTTTGGGTGCAGGAGCACTGGCTATAGAAAGCACGGGAATTGATGACCAATTTTGAAACTGCGAATGATTTCCTCCTTGAAATCTAGTCTGACAATACTCAAAATACCCTGTCCAAGCCTTTTTATTTACCCTCTCTCTACCCCTTAACTTTTCTGCCTTAATCTGCTGAGCATGCATCATCAATCTTGCAAGATTCATGTCTTCAATAAGCATAGCAGTCCTACACTCCTTAACTACCAACCCAGATACTCCGGTCATAAACTTACTCATGCTTGACCTTGGGTCAGCCATTTGATCAGGGTCATACTTAGACAACTGGTTGAACTTGAGGCAATACTTTTTCACTGTCATTGAGCCCTTCCTGAGGTTTATAAACTCTTTTATCTTAGATTCCCTTATCTCACGTGGGAAGAACTTGTCTAAGAACGTATCCTAAAATATCTGCCAAGCCATGGGAGATGCATTCTCCCTTTTACTTTTCTTCTACATCACTACCTAATCATATGCAACAGCCTTCAGCCTATTGAATGTCAATTATACACTCTTCTCTTCAAAAACATGCATAATTTAGGTGATCTTCTTCACCTCATCTAGATAAAACTGTGGGTCCTTACCTGGCTTCGACCCAAAAAATTATGGTGGGTTTATTCCCATAAAATCTTAAATCCTGGCTGCAGCTAAGTCCACATTGTGCTGAAGTAGGACTGAAACCTGGCGATTGCCCTAAACATTAGCTGTCATAGCCTGGGATAGCGCCTGAAAGGCATCCCAAAACTCTGCATGTTTCATATTCCCATTTAAAGGATCCGCAGGCTAATGTGGCTAGTTATCATTTCTGCATACATTATCTTGACAAAAAGGCTTTTTCTGTCATGTGAAAGCATGAGTTAGAAGCATATATAGACACTAAATAAATGATAAATCATGAAAGAAGAGATGATTTCCTAAAATGCTCTATAGCCTCTTGCTCATAGATGTGGTGTGCTTCACACCAATGATCAAGACTCTACGTAACACGGCTTGTCTGACTCCCTAGGACTCTCTAAATCTTAGGCTCTAAAACTAAGTTTGTAATATCCCAAAATCTAATTCCAGGGATGCCGCACGGTGCTTCGAACTATAACTAGTCCTGAGCTAATGCTGACTACCTTTTACTAAATTTGAATCTCAAAATAGGGGAACATGAATGTAAAATCATAGTAAATGTGGAAAACTATCTGAATTATCTGAGTATATCTAAAAATACTAATCTCATTAGTCAGATAAAGGAAATAGTGAAAATGTAAATACTGCAATTAAAATCTAATACTGAATCTAGTAGTACGATAAGACTCTACTAGATGAATCTAGAAAGTCACTGAGACAAGCGCCAGCTGACTCAAATTGTCTGAAATAAATACTGAATCATCTACTAATAAACTGGAAATTGGAATAGCTAAGTCCCTAAACTATGAGGACTCACCAACTGCAGAGATGTAGATAAGATGCTCAAAAATCACTCACACTGCTAAAATTGAGCACCTAAACCTACGATATGAGTCAATGTAGCACACAAATGTATATGCGGATCAGTACTTTGGGAATGTACTGAGCATATGGGGTTAATGCAATAAGTCAAACGATACTTCAATGGCATCACAAGTTATAAAATCATGCATGCTAAATTTAAATGACTCACATAGGCTTGAGTAATCTGAAATCTGAAGATCATAAATCATGAATAGGAAAGCATATAATGTAAATCTTGTGAGTCATGACACAATTCTGAAATTTGTATTGTGTTCTTATTCTCAAATCATATAGGCTAAGTAAAATCTGTAAGTCTGTATCTGAAGGCTTATGTAAAGCAATATTCTAAATTCAAGAACTTTAAAGTTGTAGAGAAAACACTTTATCTTAAGGGTTTAGAAATCTGAAAATCTCATAAGCTTGTAAATAACAATAATGGGTATAAACCCTAACTTGAATTTCATGGAAAATCATATAAAAATTCAGTAAAATTGGAATTAAAATAAGTTTTACGCACAAGGATGAAAGGACTGTCCTTGTTCATAACCCCACATACCTTAATTGATGATCTTAAATGAAAAACTTGAATCTTGGATTCCTATTGTGTCCTTGGAGATGAATTCTTAGTGTTTTTGAATTGAAAATCCTTAATCTTAAATTTCCTTGGAGAACTAATGGAGAAATTGGATTTTCTTGGAGAGAAGTTTGAGCTTTAGGATTTTCTTTTGAGATAGAATTAATGAAATAACCATAAAGTTCTTAGAATATGATTAAATCTTGTGTTTTGGATGGATTGGGGCCTTAGGAATTTACCAAAATATGCCCTTTAAAATTTATTCGAAACTGAAAAGGACAACATTTTTTGATTTGGTTGGCCACTATGATGTGCCACAATCGCGGTAGCTCACTGGAAAAGGATGAGTGGGAACTGGGATCCCTCCGTGATGCACCACCATCGTGGTGCCCTTTAGTTTTCCATTTTTCTACTGGCACCACATGGCAGTATCGCGGAGGGCCACTGGAATGGGACAATTGGGAATTCGAACCTCTCTGCGACGTGCCAAAATTATGAAGTGTCACTAAAAATTTACAATTGTGATTTTACACTTCTCCGCGATGTGCTACGGGCCCAAATTATGGTGTTTTATGACTGAAACTTAAAATATCCATAACTTCTTATTCAGTTATTGGATTTAGGTGAATTTTTTATCGTTGGAAAGCTAATTCAATTTCCTACACATTGGAGGGTCTAAATATGGAAAATTCTATATGTATGAAAAATCATAATCTCTTGAATCCAACTCTTGAAATTCTCAATGCTAAATTAAACTAGAAAAAGTATGAGGTATTAGAGTACACTCCATTTCGATGCTCTAGAACCTGCGACGCACGCTCCATAGCATGCTACCTTACTTTTCTAGATTTTTTTTCTATGTACTTAAGGGAAATTGGGTCATTCTTACTCACCCAAAACTATTCAAACCATAAAATTAAAGTCCCCAAGGAGCATTAGTTGCCCCATTATTCACTTTTTCTCTCCAAGAAAACCCTAATTCCCCCTCAAGAACACCAAGAACACCATTACTACTTCTTCAAGATAAGCAAGAATCTAAGTTCTCTAATTCAAGATGTTTAATGAAAGCATTCAAGAACATTCCCAATGCTTCCAAGTCAAGCTTTCAATTTTAAATCAAACCAATTAAGGTACGTAGTATTTTGAACAAGGATACTCTTTCATCCTTGTGCCCAAAACTAGTTTTAAAAGTTAAATTTGCATGATTTTCACTCTCGGGTTCATCCCCAAATATTTTTGTTTTAAGTTTATGAAGTTACAAAGTTATTTAAGTATTGAATTGCATGACTTCTTTTGCCTATTTAAGCATGCAACTTGATTATTTGTGATGAGACTTGGATTTCATTATATTGTGAAGAATTATTGAAGTATTTCAAGGTTATTATTGAGCACGAAGTTTAATTATGAATTACGATGAATTTAAAAAATGAATTTTAAGCCCTAAGTTTGAGTTTTGAAATTTCAAGAAAATCATTCTCTTAAGTTTCTCTAGATGAGTTTATACCAAGATTTAAAACAATAATTGATCTTTTGATCCTAAATAAGATTGTAATCCATATATATTCATCATGATCATGATTTAAATAAAAATAAGCATAATTGGGTCATTATGTAAACCCTTATGCTATTTTTAGGTAGATTTCCTATGGTATGAGCACTAAGTAATAAGGGAGTAGTATTTAGCACCGAGTTGGGCATGCATCTAAGTACACATTCCCTAGAAATACGAGCCAACGTGGGTTCAAATTATTCCCAATATGGATGAAGTTACAAATAGTGATCACTTTAGATTAGCTCCTATTTCGATGGCAAAGGTGTAATACTCCACACTTCTCCTAGTTCAAATTCATCTCTAGAACATCAACGATAAATATATTTTATTACATGTGAAATTATTAAGATTTTGACTTTTTATCATGTGGGAAATTAAATATGCTTTCCATCGATACCAAATTCGCCCATATTCGACACTCGGGCCAAGAGTTAGACCTATTTTAGTGAGACAGTGTACCACCTCATACTTTAGCACATTGCGAAGTCAGTAAAAATGGCAATTGTCAAAATCCAGTAAGCCTCCGTGATTATGGCGCAGCGCGCCAAGGATAAATTTCAGAATAGTCAAATTCTAGTAGCTCACCCCGATTCCACCGCGTCGCGGTAAAGATTTTGGTGGCGTTCCAGTTTTGGATTTTTTAATTCCAAAGGTATCTTAGACTTTTCCCATGACCCCTATCAGCCCTAAACAAGATATTAAACTCCTAATAACCCTTTTTCCATTATTTTCCTCACTTTTCTCTCAAGAACATTATATTCTCTCTTAAGAAGTCAAGAACCCTAGCCAAGAAATTAAGAACAAGCCTAAGAATTTCTTCAAAAACCTTCAAGAAAGAGTCTTGTAAGGTATGCAAATATTGATTCTTGGGTTCCTTCCACCCAAGAAGTTCAAGAATCCTTTTCAAAATTATAAAGTTTATGTTTTTATGAGATTTCATGATTTATGTGTATGGAAGTCCATGATTATGTGTTGTTAAGTTTTAATTCATGATTTAGATACCAAGTTCTAAGCTTTGATCCTAGTATGTGATAATTATATGATGCTCATGAAAAAGACCCTTCAAGTTGCATGTTGGTTGATGAATTAAGATACTTAGGTGTAGTATTGGTTGTATAACAAAAGCATGCTCTCCGTATGTTTGATAAAATGCTTATGTGAAGAAAATGGAGTCATTATAGCATGTTGACAAGAAATCTCCAATTATGTATAGGCCCATGCATGCCAAGTGGTTGTTGAAAAGCCTTAGTGAATGAATTATGTCATGTTAGCATGAAATTCTCCAATTCTGTGTTCTTTAATGCATATTAAGTGTTTGAGGGAAGACCTTGTTGAATGGAGTATGAGCCAATAGCATGTCTCCCTATATTATCACATGTTTATGATTTCCAAGTGCTTGAAAAGATGCTTTAATGATTGTAATGGTGAATGAAAGTCCATGGTCATGATTATTCAAGAATGGTTATGTTTTACTTTTATGTTATCGAGTTCTGGAGGTATTTATACCCGACAAATTAGCTACAAGTCTAGATCCAATGTCGGTTCAAGATACTCTAAATCAACCCACAGTTAGTAGAACTTAGTCAATTACAGAACTCAGTACTCTTAGATAGTTACAAATCCTAAGAAATCTTAGTAATCTAAGTATCATTATCATTCCAGCTTCAGTTTTGTACTTAGCTCAGATCTTAGTCGTATTTAAGAATTTAGTTTTAGACCTCAGTAGCATTCAAGTAATTAATTCAGAACTTAGTATCATTCAGTCAGATAACGAGATTCAGTAATATTTCATCAGTCTTTAGAATCAAGTGAACTCAGCTTAAATCAGTTACTTAGTAAAATTAGTAACAGATTTAGCTCAGTCTGGGTTCAGTTAAGAATCAGTTTAGAGTCCTTTAGTTGGGAGTAGTAACTAGCATCGAGTGAGTGCAGGGATGACGGCTTCCCCGTTAGAGAGGCAGAGTTATTAGTAATAGTCCTTGAAATCTAGAACTATGTAGCAAGCGTAGGACCAGGAGTCGCCCATTAGATTAAGGCTTGACTATCATACTGCCTTAGGCTTGACTTTCTATTTAGGGTCACCCATTAGAGAGGCTTGACCATAGCAGAGGTCTTTACCCGTGGCACGGTATTGATACCATTCCAGATGGGGTTATAGGTTGGACCCTACTAGCTCATATTCGGGGTATGTCGGTTAAGTGAGAACTCCCACAGTTGTAGTTTCACTATCAGTTTTCAGAGTAGAACTCAGAAATCAAGACTATCAGATATAGTCATCCATCTCAGTGAGGAACTTATATAGTTTCATAGATTTATAGACCACCCGCTAGGTAGGCCTGGTCTCACATAAAGTTAATCCATATCAGTACTAATAGATCCAAATATCACCCGTTAGATAGGCCTGATCTCAAACTCAGTCCAACATTTCTATTATTAAAAAATTCAGAGATCTCCTGATAGATAGGTATAATCTCAGATACAATCATTCCTTATCATTATTAGTAGATTCAGGGATCATCCATTAGAGAGGTTTGATCTTAGATTTAGTCAGTTGATAGTAGCAAGCTCAGAACTTAGTGATTGATATAAGTAGATTCAGTTATTCAGTATCTCAGTACTAGTAGTGAGTTCAGATGTCAGTAAAACTATATTCGAGTCTCAGTAATCAATGTCATTGTGATTTTAGTTATGGTTTGTGCATTCATGCATATGTCCTCACTCAGTACTCTCATGTTATTCAGTTAAGTAATTGTTCATGCATAAGCCCTTGAATTTAGCCTTAACTTATATTGCATACTCAGTATATTCCCATGTACTGATGCATTTGCACTATGGTGTTTTACTTTACAGCATAGGTTCAGAAGTACGAGATCTAGAGCACCCCTAGCAGCTCAGTTTCAGGCATCAGCAGTAGACCTAGCAGTGAGTCCTTATCATTTGAGGATGGTTCTTATTTTATTTTATTACCAGTTTTAGTATTTCAGTAGTTGGAGTTAGTTGGGGCATGTCCCATCAACTCTTTATCCAGACAGTTTAGAGGCTTTCAGATTACAGAGTTCTAAAACTAGTTATTCAGACAGATATTTTAGTTTTGATATTGATAGAATTTATGCAGTTGTATTTTAAGTTTTTGAACCTTATGGCAAGTTTTCGCTAGTTTTCCATATTTATTTCAGTATGTTATGCAGTGCTTAGTTATAGATATTAGAAAGGGTTAGCTTGTGGTCCCTCAAGGTCATAAGCACCATGTAACACTGGGGTACCAAACTCGGAGCATTACAAAGGGTAGGATGGCTCTTCCCAATATGAGCTTTTCCATACGGGGGACAAGACATTAGATACCATGATAGCTTACATGGTGTATGTCGGTTAGAAGAATCTCCCTAAGATAGAATAAATGAAAAGATTTTAGAACTAAGTGTTGTAACTCACAAAGTTTATCAATATGCTTTTCTACTCATGTTTTTTATTTCACAGCTTTGTTTATTCAAGATTAGGGTGAGCCATTTACATTTAGAATGCAGTATTTGAAAATATATAAGTACATTGAGTTATTGTTTTACTTATGCATTAACCCCCACATGCTTAGTATATTCCAAAAGTACTGATCTATATATTTGTCTATGTGCTACATTGTCTTATAAAGTAGGTTATGGTGCTCAGTTCCAGTAGCGTGATTAACCGCGAGTATCTTCACTTGCATCCCGACAGTTTGTGAGACCTCATAGTTCGAGGACCCATTTATTCAGATTTTCAAACTTTATAGAGTAATTTAATCAGTTGTTTTCAGTTTAATTCATGTCATCTGGGGGCATGTCCCAGTGGCTCTTTAGTTAATAGTAGAGGCTTGTCAGACTGATTTTATATTTTAGAATTTGAAGCATTTGTTTTCAAGACTAAGATTTTCAGTTAAGATAGTAATTCAGTATTTCAAGATTTTGCATGTCTAGATTATCTTTATTTTGAGTTCCAAAGGTGTTAGAAGGTTAAAAAGGGTTAGCTTAGCACTACTCATAGTCTTGAGCATCGTGTGTCATCCGGGTTATATTTCTAGGGAATTACAAAGTTGTCCCTCTCCAACTCGAGTGTCCGCTCAGATAAGCCAGTCTAGAAACCTATTCCTATTGGGATAAACTTAGTAGAACCAAAACTCAAAATATTGCTATCCTTATTAGGTTCCGCTTTATTTGCATCATCATTTGACTTAGCGAGACTCAACATAAGGGATGAGTTTGTCTAGGACAAGTGTCCCTTTTTATAATGACAAACATGTGCATCGCACATACTCTTTGACATTTATTTGGAAGGACATTTGATTGTTGACCGACTTTAGACAACTTGGTGAAACGTAAGAGAGTATTTTGACCTCAAATTTAACGAATCATTTTTCAAATAAATTAAATATATATATATATATATATATATGTATATATACACACACATACATACATAGTTTTTAAGGTCTACATGAACTTCGAGGGTCTAATTCTCACTCTTTTGTGACATACGTAGGAAATCCTTTCGGGGATATGACCCTATCTCTTAAAGTTTTTCACAAGTATATCAAGGGATATTTTTTGAAAAAATAATTATTTTCATTAATATTATTATTTTATCTTACTTTTCCCTTTCTTATTTTCATTTTTCTTCTTATCCTCAAATTCAATTTTATTACATATCTTAATAGCTCTACACTTTTAGGGGCCGTGAGCTAAGTTTTGATATATTAATAAAACATGTAAAAATGTAGATTAATAGTTCTGAACCTTTAGGGGTCGTGATTCTAAGTTTTGTTCAATATCGTGCACAAAATAATCATTTTTCTTTTCTTTTCTTATCTTCTTTCTAAGTTATTTTTTAAGGTACTTAGTTGTATTTTTTCATCAAACTCATAGTTGAAGTTGTATAGGGCTTTGTCATTGCAAAATTCCTGGTAGAGTTGGTCTAAATAAGTGCCACCCCTTAAAATAAATATTGACTTTCATATTTCTCTCACTTTTTATTTTGAATAAATTCCTTTTTGCATCTGAGTCAAATTTAATAGTACCATTAACTCTCATGAGTCAAGTTAAAAAAAATCCAAAAATTAGTGAATTAAGTTCTGCCTAGATTCTAGACTTTTACTAATCTTGTGTCTCTATCCGTAGGTATAACATGTCTCCTCCAATTCATGGAAAGTATCAAAAAGGGAAAAGAGATGGGAATATACCATTATAGGTAGTGGACTGTACCCCCTAGCAGCTTTGTACATGGTGAAATGAGATGGATTTATTTGATCATGGTGAGATATATAAGTATTTGGGTTTTTTCACAAGCATCATGACAATTAACCCTAGCAGGGAGGTGGTTAATGCACTGCAGAATTTCTGGGATTCAATGAATAATGTATTTCGCTTCTCAAATTTTGAGTTGACTCCGACTTTAGATGAGATAGCGACATATATTGGATTTGGGGATATGCTTCAAAAAATACTTATAGCCCTGAGACTCATATCGATAAATAAATTCTCTAAGCTCCTGAATGTACGTAACTCAAAAGAAGAATCAATGGAAAAAGGGTGGGTTTCCTTGTAGGTTTTTGTATGAAAGATACAGAAGAAATAAGGATTTGAGAAGTTCGGTAAACAACTCTGTAATAAGGGATGTTTTAAGGCTTAGACAGTTCATAGGCGATTTCAACTAATGTTAGCCTTTTTAGGAACTATGGTATTCCCAGAAGAGATAAAAAATTAATATTTGTTTAGCTGGAGTGGTACATGTGTTGATTAAGAAAAAGGATTACACTATGGTACCAATGATCTTGGTTGACATCTATCATGCTCTAACTATTTGTTAGAAAGGGAAAGGTTTTTTCAAAGTATGTAACATCTTGCTACAAATGTGGATTGTAGAGAATCTTTATCAACATCTTACGATAGCAAGATTTGTTCCTAAATGAGTCAATCACATCAAAGATTACGAAGAAAGGATGGAGAAATATAAGTGTCCCGAAAGAGTTAGTGATTGGGATAAACTTTTTCGCTCACTGAAAGCAGATAAGATCACTTGGAATCTCCCTTGGTTCCCTTGGAGGCAGATCATACATAATTCCATTATTTGGCCTTTCTTGTTATTGATGGGTATTAGAGGTGTTCAACCATATGTTCCATTGAGGGTTCTATGTCAGCTAGGCGAACGTTAATAATTCCCACAATAGAAAATATTAAAGATTTTGTGTTTAAAGTCAGACCAGAGATTTCCCTTCCAGGGGGATCGGCATAACAAATTTGGGATGGTTGTTGTCTTTTGGGAATTGAGACAATGGTCATAGAATGTAAGAAAGGAGAAGTACACCCAGGCTACTATGAATAGTTTGAGAAACAACCTCCTCCACTAGTCAGACTAGAAAGATTGGTTAAGGGACCCATAGATCAAGAGGATGTAATAAGGATATAGATCGAGATGGCCATGCAAGAATATCATAATGTCAACCAAGATTTGAGAGAAGAATTGGAACTTTGTAAGGAAGCCTTCACTCAATGAAAAGTAGATAAGGATGCTGAGAATGAGGGGAGAGTTAACAAAGCATGATTGGAGGTAGAGAAATATTATTAGTCCACTATTCAGGTGCTAAATTCTGATTTGGAATAAGCAAAGGAAAGAATAGAAGAACAACAGAGGGAATTTGCTGAGGAAAAAGCTAAGTCGGCATACATTGAGGTTGCATTTCGAGGACAAATCAAGTTGGCCATAACTAGGGAGTGACATATTGAAGAACTTGCCTCATAGCGCTGCCAACAGTTGCAATAATTTGAAAAAAAGATTCAAGAAGAATTTTATCAAGAAAGATCTTAGTGGATATGTGAAAGAGGAATTATACGAGAACAACTAGATGCAACTTCAACTCAAGAGCAATATGTAAAAGAGATGATTGATTCCCATGATCGGTAGGCCTAAGGATAGGATTAAGATTTTAATTCCCTTTGAGGGTCCGTCGTGTGGCAAAGGATACCGCTAGAATGGGTTTGGACTACCAATAGTTGAATTATGAACCCAAGTACCAGCTTTTGCCCAGCGTCTCACCACTTCGACATATACTTAGGTTTGGGAGGTCATATAAAGCTGAAATATCCTTGATTGAGAATACTGAAGTTATGACAATTAGTTGAAGACCTTGAGACACTAGGGTTTAGTTGTATGGATGGATAGTATTTTCTTTTGTCACAGTCTTGCATTTTCAGTTTTAGAACTTCTTGTTTAGATTTTTATATCCTTTATTTAATCTTATTTGCTTAAGTTTTTTTTTTATTTTTAAAATGTCAGTTGATAGGTTTTCTTTTAGGAGTTGTGTCACTTATTCTATAATATTTGTATTAAACAATTATGACTGTAATGAAGTTGACCATTTATTTCTATACATATTACATATATTTTACTTCACTTACTTTATTCATTTTCTTAAAAAAGAATTATCAATCATTTTTGTTAAGTTTTTCCCGAACTACACTGGATCTGATTAATGTCCTAGCATGATACGTAGGCAAACCTCCAAAGTGTTCGATCAAAATTTTTTGAAAAGTATGCCTAGAAAAGCCAATATAAAACACAAGGTTGTAACACCCTGTACTTTCGGGCTAGAATCAAGACCGTCATCCATATGCGTATAAACCCAAACTAGATGATTCCTTGTTAATATATGTGTGGTGATCAATCCTATAGTATAATAATACCTTTGGACATGAATTTAGTTTACAAAAATCCCCTAACTCTAAGACGAGTTGAAAACATTTCTACCGAATAAGTTTTAGTGGATGTTTAAACTTGGGTCAACTTCCATCGAAAATAAATCCTATTATATGATTAATTTGAGGGGCTACTATATATCAAATGAAAGGTCTTCGAATAAGCTTTCCAATGATACCAATTTGGCCTAAATCTGATACCCAAACAAAACGTTATGGCCATTTTAGTGACTGAGACAGTAGTATCATACGATAAGCGTGAGAGGCACGCCCTATTGTACGCTCCAAATTTTTTGATTCTATTTTTGCATTCTTAAGGGAAATATGGGTATCTTCCACCCCTTATCCAGCTATAACACAGGATTAAATTCCCAAAACAATAAAATATGATTCTAATCACCCAAATTACCCAAGAACACTCTCTAGGGTTTCAAACTAAAAACCCAGATAACTCAAGATTCAACCATAGGTTTTCCTTAATTCTTCAAGATTCGGAATCCCAATTGCGAGGGCTACAAGATGCACCCATTAATCGTACGTATAGCATCCCAAAATTTAGAGTTCATTCAAAAGCTCTAAATTTAAGGTATGTGAGGTTGTCCTAAATATCATGGGCATGTTTTCAAAAAGAATTTACACAATACTTTAATTTATACAAGTATATATATGTTATTACAAGTGGGGTTTTCGTTTTAACACCAATAACATGATTTGTGATATGATTTTTAAAAGAATATTGTGTTATCATGGGGTTGTTTGCTTGAATATATTTTAATTGTTGAACTGTGGATATGTGATCTGAATTTTGAAAGGAGGTGATGTATATGAATTGTGAATTATTTAAATCCCCCATGATAATGTTCTATACCCTATATGATACTTGTGTTAAACTATCGAGAGCATGAGTTTTTTATATTTCTATGATACCACCCATAAATGATAAAACTTCTTAAATTAGTATATGTTGAGAACCATTATGCATGCGTTTGATGAATGTGGAAGTCTTATATATGCGCATGTTGTGAATGACATAAGAATACTGGAGAATGGATGTGATACTGATGACTTGCACGTTGGGGTATGAAGATACCCCATAGAGTATGATGTATGTTTTGTCTTGAATCAAGCTTAAAGCTTAAATTTATGTGAGTTAGGTAGTTACCCGAAGAAAACATGAGTCAAATGAATCTGTGCTGGAAACCGTAAATTTCCGACACGGGGAACTTAGTACCATGCTATGTGATCTTGTTTACCTTATATTGTATCATCCCTATTCGAGACTGATGGTTAGGAGCCTTGCTTTGTGATCTTGCATATTCTTCTCCCCTCACTAATATTCCAATCTTGGCGGCAACCGGGATTTGGCAGTTGGTGAAAGATTGTAGGGTGTACCACCTAGGTTAGTAGTAATATAGTGTTATTGAAAAAAAAAATTACACTATGCCCATGTGTTTGCGAACTATTTTTCGATAAAGTGTTTTACAATTGCTCTCATCTATGTTATATAAAAATTCCATTTTTATTTTTGGATTACTCTGCGTACCAGTACATCTGTATTAACCCTCTCTCCCTACCTCTTAGGTTCTGAGGCTCAGTCTAGGGGTTTAGACAGGTAGTAGATAATTCAAACAATAGAACAGGTTTTGCAGTGGTGAGCCTTCTATATTCCAGAAGGCCTAATGTCTTACAGTTATTTATCATTCTTTAGTTTTGGTCTACTGGGGGCCTTTTCCTAGATTTTCAGAGAGTATTGTTTTGAGATATAGTAGAGATTTTGCAGTCTGAGTCAGATATTGTTTAGATATTGTTGGAGTTTTCTTTCATTGTTAAAATAATTTTAGAGTATGACCATGTTTCCGTATTCGATTTTTAATTTCGTATTTTCCTTTTATTAGATGAATGTTGTGCATGATTACCAGATAGAGTAGGACGTTCAGGCCTTCATGGGTTGAATATCCATCATGGATAGGCACTAGTTTGGGTCATGACAAACTTGGTATCAAAGCATAGTTCATGGTCCCAGGGTGTCTGCAAAATCATATCGGGTAGAGTCTTGTTTATGGGTATGTAGCGTGCCACACTTATAAGTTAGAGGTTACAAGGAATTTAGGAATGTCTCTTTTCCTTCATGTTCTAGTTCGTGCTATAGAGTCAGAATGTTCCTCCTTTATAAACTATTTCGTGTTATGATGTCATCCATATGAAAGAAAAGTTATCCTAATTCTTTTCCTTACTATGGTGTTTTCAGATAATGCTCTCAGATTTACTAATCAAAATTTCTGAAGTCACACAATGGGCTTCAGAGGAGCTCCCTGATGTGTCATAAGTCCCTCAATTTTAAAATTATGTCCTCGTTCTTAAGAGGCGTTCAGTTAATACAAGAGTAAGATGTGTATTCTTGGATCATTGAATGTTGTGTGTCAAGTTTCTATCTCTTGTAATCTTGATATCATTGTGTTGTTGAAAATAAAAATTCTAGTAAAGCTGTGTGGGGCTCTTTCGATTCACTAGCATAGTTGCTTTGTTATTCTTTTCATTTTCTGCTTTAAAACACAAAAATTAAAGTCTAGTGAATCCATGTGAGGCCTATTTTGATTCACTAGCAACTTGTTGTTCATCTTGTTGTTCTTGTGTTTTTTGGAATTGTATTTCCATCCGAGTAGTAGTATAAGTTAAAGCGTCGGTGTCATGACCTATTGGTAATAAAATTAGACCAAGAAGGTGATATTAAGTCACAAGGTTAGAGGTAGAGTGAGGGTGATTTTTGTGTAACTAAATATTTATAGCCGAATAACCGTTGATGGAGAATGATTTACCCTTTTGTGGTGGTAGACTAATATGGTAGTACTATTTGTGGATTGTATGGTAGTCCGTGAAGGAAGTGTTTGACTCAGATTGTTATTTGTTGTTCTTTTCAAAATAGGGAAAAATCCTAGAGTGGATATTTAAGGTGGTTATAGAATCCTCTTATAGGCTGTGAATGAAAATGGCTAGATTAGCTAGTAAGTTGTAATTATAGACTCATTGCTGAATGGGGAATTTGAAGGTAGTCTAAATGCTCGCTGGGGTAAGTAAGTGTGGTGTGAGAAAGCCATATAAGTAGATAAGATTGTACGGGGTTGTAATATAAGATTAAGGTTGATCATGTCTATTATGTGACTTTACCCCTTAACCTTCTTTTCATTGGTAGTTGTAAACTAGTACTACTTGTGAGAAAAGTATGTAGTAGATTTTTTTGAGGTATTTGGGTAGAATATCCTAATTTGATGCTAGACTAGAGGCTTGAACTGTAGATGTAGAATATGGTGGTAAGAATATTATCTTATGATTAATGATGTATGTTATACGGGAACAAATTAGTAGGCTTGAAGTGATTTGTGAAAGATCCTAGGTAAATAATAGTTGAAAGGTTTAACTGGTAATTGTGAGGTATAGGAGTATATAAGGACTAGTGTTAAATGATGAATTGTGGGAGAGTCATTAAGTGAGTAAATATGTAAGTATATTAGAATAAGTTGCCCCCTAGTAGTATTGCCCCCTGGTAGTATGGCGTTAGGCAAGATTTTTATAATATAAGTTTTGCAATTAATGGTCTAATATTAGAAGGTTAAGTAGTGTAGAGTGGATTTTTATGTGATAAGAAAGGAGGATGTGTATGTATGCTCATGAAAATGCGAGTTTTAGGTTGATGATGATTGAGAATAGTAAAATTTAAGAGTAGCATTTTGGGAAATCAATACTTTTAGAGTATGCGTTAATTAGTCATAACACCCTGTAGTTTTCTCGATTTGATGTTACTCAGTAACGGGCTTAGATGGCTGACAACTTGAATGTTTCCCTTTTTCTAAGTGTTAAAGAAAAGGACTTAGTTACATTTTGAGCTCCCAGTCTTTGATGATTTTATTTTTGACCTTCCCGACCTTCGATTTTAGATTTTCTTGTTGATTCATGATCAGGAAAGTCAAGGGTATGTCTTGGGTAAGTTTTGGAATTTTTAAGTGTTGTTTAGGGTATGTTTGGATGCCTAAAATAGTGGCATCATGCGATATGCATACGTCACATGGTCTAGTGCTGTGCGATGCATGCTCCAGTCCGATGGGATAGAGCATGCGACGCATGCTTTACTGGACGTACCTGGGAATTTCAGTATTCAAACTCCATCTCATTAAGGGCATTTGGGTTAATTCTGCCTACATTAATTCGGCCTAAACACCAAATCTGAGTAGGAAAATAGCAATTTAGCCCCAAATTAACATTTTTCCCAAATTGAAATCATCCTTCCCTGCCAAGAATAGAAATCCTAACTCGTAAGTATTTAGAGGCATGGATTTCTATGCCTATAATGATGTTAGTCATGAGTGGATGATTTTGGGATTAGAGGAAGGTATGATTAGTATCCCCAAAGGGGGATGTCCCAGAAGGAATTTAGTGGCTTTATGTTAAATTATTGAGGGAAGTTTGTGTTCATGTGTATACCGATATCCCCTATTGTATAGAGAATTGTGGTTATAGATTGATAAGCAGCTATGTTCTCAAGTCTGGGATTGTGACTTTGATCTAAGGGGGAGATGGTGAGTTAAGGTAGTTTTTGAATTTTCTCATTTTGGCAAGTTAGGGAAGAGTCATGATGAACCTACTCCTATTCAAGCATGTTCATCCTACGTCATTTTAAGAGTTCATTCTACTAAGGTCACATGTATTCAAGTCCTACCGATGTGTAAGGTTTAAGTTCTCTATGTAAGTCATGTCATGTTCTGATGTCCAAACAAGAAGCAGTAATGTCCCTCAGTGATCTAATACTCCAAGTATTCGAGCCATATGTTATGTTGCTCTTGATCCAAACCTATGTCTCACAACATGCTTGGCCATAAGAAAAATATATTTCTATATGTTGCGGAATCATTTTATGCCAGAAAAAAAATTCAACTCTTGAATGAGGAGCAATCACTTTAAGTGAAATCCTTACCTTGGTTGTTAGTGACGTAAGTTTTGGCTTTATTCCATATATCTCATGATATGTGCATCCATGTTTCTCCTTTTGGTCTACCCTAAGGAAGTCACAATGTGGTGTGTTCGTGCCAAATGACCCTTTACTTATGATCCAGACACTTGATATCGGGAGAACTTCGTGTCTATTCTATCATGTTTGTATTTCATGTCCCTTCTCGAATAGTACTATAAGTATGAGTGATGGTCTGATGATGTTACTTCCATTCATGATGTTTTTGCTCGGGTCCCTAAATGACCCTCCATATGTTTGTATGATAGTGGTTGTGGAAGCGTAGTAGTGTGTTAGGTATGGGAGTAGAGGTTCTTGAAGACTAGAAATTTGATGTGATTCTCGAGCTGAGGTTATAGGTGAAAGGGAAAGAAAGGAGATGAACTTTTGTTGTGCGAAATAGCTAAGAAAAAAATATGGTAAAACTATTTGTGAGAGTGATTGAAATTGTTGATCTTAGTGTGTAGAGATCCATGTAGTAGGTGTAGCAATGATAGGATTAAATTTTGTGTTAGGTGAAGAAATAAACCAAGGTGCCATGTGGTTAGTATTCCATGAATTAAGACTTGAGTTGTTGGATTATAGTGATGAGGTGAGATGATCCCTGAATGTGATGTAGAGTACAGGGTCCCATAGTTTAAGTTAGCACCTTTTTCCTACGAGTGAGGCTTCAACATAGAAGTATATTACAATGGGAATCAAATTCATGTGGATAGATGTGTATGGGGAAAATTATAAGTCGGGAACAATGAGGCATGTATTTTATTGTTTAGGGCGTAGACAAATAGTGTCCCCGAGCTTAAGTTTTTCCATTGTATCTTGTAAGATGGAGAATACTAATATTCTTATGTCCCGTGAGAATCTTATCTCATGAATTGTATCAATATTAATCAGGCTGAGGATTCTTAGGAAAAAAATTTTCATATCTTACGATACTTAGATCATGTGCTGTAAAACACATGCCAAGATCATGTCGATGCCATGTTTCGTTACCTCACGTTTCATGCATTCACATTTCACTAGGGGGTGTCATGAAGCTTATTAGCTACCTTCACATATTTTGTGGAGGAAAAATGTTCAATGTGAGGTTGTGTTCTATATTCTACACTCTTAGAGCTTCAAATGGTCCCTACCCATCATTCAGGGATGAATGATCCCAAGGGAGAGATAATGTAACACCTCGTACTTTCGGGCTAGAATCAAGACCTCGTCCTTACGCGTATAGACCCGAACTAGATGATTCCTTTTTAATATATGTTTGGTGATCAATCCTATATTGTAAGAATACCTTTGAATATGAATTGAGTTCACAAAAATCCCCTAACTCTAAGACGAGTTGAAAATATTTCTACAGAATAAGTTTTAGTGGATGTTTAAACTTGGGTGAACTTCCATCGACTATAAATCCTAGTATATGTTGAATTAGAGGGCCTATTAGATATAAAATTAAAGTTCTTTGAATAATCTTTCTAACGATATCAATTTCACCTAAATCCGATACCCGAGCAAAAAGTTATAGTCATTCTAGTGACTGAGCCAGTAGCATCATACAATAAGTGTGCGACGCATGCCCTATCGCATGCTCCAAATTTTCAGATTCTGTTTCCACATTTTTAAGGGTGAAATGGGTACCTTACACCCCTTATCTAGCTATAACACGAGATTAAACTCCCAAACCACCAAAATATGATTCTAATCACCTAAGAACACTCTCTAGGGTTTCAAACTAAAAACCCAGATAACTCAAGATTCAACCGTGGGTTTTCCTTAATTCTTCAAGATTCGGAATCTCCATTGCGAGGGCTACAAGATGCACCCATTAATCGTATGAATAGCATCCTAAAAAATAGAGTTCATTCAAAAGCTCCAAATTTAAGATACGTGGGGTTGTCCTAAATCTCATTGGCATGTTTTCGAAAAGAATTTACACAAGACTTTCATTTATACAAGTATATATATGTTATTACAAGTGGGGTTTTCATTTTAACACCAATAACATGTTTTGTGATACGATTTTGAAAAGAATATTGTGTTATCATAGGGTTGTTTGCTTGAATATATTTTAATTGTTGAACTGTGGACATGTGATCAGAATTTCAAAAGGAGGTAATATATATGAATTGTGAATTCTTTAAATCCCCCATGATAATGTTCTATACCCCATATTATACTTGTGTTAAACTATCGAGAGCATGAGTTTTTGCTATTTCTATGACACCACTCATAAATGATAAAACTTCTTGAATTAGTATATGTTGAGAACCATTGTGCATGTATTTGATGTGTGTGGAAGTCTTTTATAAGCGCATGTTGTGAATGGCATAAGAATGTTGGAGAATGGATGTGATACTGATGACTTGCACGTTAGGGTATGATGATACCCCACAGAGTATGATATATGTTTCGTCTTGAATCAAGCTTAAAGCTTAACTTTATCTGAGTTAGGTAGTTACCCGAAGAAAGCACGAGTCAAATGACTCTATGCTGGAAACCATAAATTACCAACACGGGGAACTTAGTACCATGCTATGTGATCTTGTGTACCTTATATTGTATCATCCCTATTCGGGACTGATGGTTAGGAGCCCTGCTCTGTGATCTTGAGCCCAACCCTAACACATGGACTTGATTGGGATGGAGACACCCTACTGTGTGTTCTTCTCCCCTTACTAATACTCCAATCTTGGAGGCAACCGAGATTTGATAGTTGGTGAAATATTATAGGGTGTACCACCTAGCTCAGTAGTGATACAGTGTTGTTGAAAGAAAATCACCATACTATGCCCATGTGTTTTTGAACTATTTTTCGATAAAGTGTTTTATAACAACTCTCATCTATGTTATTAAAAAATTCCATTTTTTTTGGATTACTCTGTGTACCAGCACACCTTTATTGACCCCCTCCCCCTACCTCTTAGGTTTTGAGGCTCAGTCTAGGGGTCCATTTTAGCTTTTCGCTGTAATAAACACCGACAAATTCACCTGTAGGGAAGATTAGTGTGTTTTTTGAAGTCCTATATGGTAAGAATGGTCTTTTCATATCAGGAGGAGCGACAATATATTCCTTAAGAAAACCAAACAAGTTGTCTAAATCCATATCTTCACAATTATCCTGCCAGACATGTAGTAGATAATTCAGACAGCAGAATAGATTTTGCAGTGTTGAGCCTTATATATTCCAGAAGACCTAATGTATTACAGTTATTTATCATTCTATAGTTTTGGTCTACTAGGGGCCTTGTCCCAGATTTTTAGACAGTATTGTTTTGAGATATAGTAGAGATTTCATAGACTGAGTCAGATGTTGTTTAGATATTGTTGGAGTTTTTCTTCATTGTTAAACTAATTTCAGAGTATAATCATATTTCCGTATTTGATTTACAATTCTGCATTTTCCTTTTATTATATGAATATTTTGAATAATTACCAGATAGAGTAGGACATCCGGGCCTTCATGGGTCGGATGTCCGTCACGACCAGGCCCTAGTTTGGGTCATGACAAAGGCCTTCCATGATAGGATGGGACATATTTGTCATTATAATGTGTTAAATATGTAATAATCACCTAGTTGCTACTTGATTCAGAGAATAGATAAAGTAGTTGGTGGTTGATTTGTGGTTTAAACTGGCATATCATCCGTACAACATAACATACTAAGGAAAGAGAAAGATGACCCACAAAGAGGATGTAGAATCTGATAGTGAGGAACATCAAAATCAGTTGATTTCACAGGAGTTTGCATCCATGCAGGAGAATAAGCTATTGAAACAATAGATAGCAAAATTGTATCAAGCTTGGATAAATGGGCAAGACCCGCCTTCCTCAATTCCTAGACTTTCAAATATGAATGATCCAAATCTCTCTCAAGCCCAAACTAGCGATCCATTTTACCCACCTGGTTCAGCCTATATGCTAATATGTCTGGCGCTACTGGTACTTCTACAATGTACCCACCAAATCCATCTATCACAAACAAGTCTTTTTTTGCTCCCATAGTATCAACTAATGTGGGTCCTCAATTGACAATGTAGAAGACTATGGGTGAACGAAGTCATGATCAATTGTCTCCTCCTGAATGGATGAACGAAGTCATGATCAATTGTCTCCTCCTGAAGTGACTTTCAAACCCCCAAATTCATATTATCCCTCTCATCAACACATTTATCCTATATTGATTGAGAAAACTATTAAGAATAAGGAATAAGAAGAGATAGCTAGGAAGGTGAGAAGTTTGGAGCAGAATATGAGAAATATGCAAGGATTGGGAGGGCAAAAGAGTGTTTTGTACAAAGATTTATGTATGTTTCCAGATATCCATTTGCCGCAAGTATTTTAAAATCCTAAGTTTGACAAATAAAAAGGCCATAGAAATCCCGTGGCCCATTTGAAAAGGTTCAATAATCAGTTAAGAGGAGCAGGGGAAAGAAGAATTGTTGATAGCTTACTTTGGAGAAAGTCTGGCTGCGATAGCTTCAGAATGGTTCATTGATCAAGATATTTCTCATTGGCACATTTTGGATGACATGGATCAATATTTTGTCCAACAATTTTAATATAATATTGATATATTTCCAAATCTCACTACACTTACCAAAATGAGGAAAAAGACACCCGAAAATTTTTGAGAATATGTCGTTAAATAGAGGGAGAAAGCTGCAAGAGTAAGGCCATTAATAAAGGAGTCTGAGATGGTTGATATTTTTCTACAGGTGTAGGAACCTAACTATTTCCATCATTTACTTTCTACTATTGGAAGTACATTTGCTGAAGTCATTACGGTTACAGAAATGGTACAAAATAGAATTAAGTCAGGAAAAATCATAAGTCAGGCCGCTTTGAAAGAAACAATGCAGACAATTCAAAAATGGTTCAGGAAGTTTTGGTGGGAAGAAAAGAAAGGAGGATGTAGCTATTATTGTGCCAGGTCCACAACAAAATTCGAGAGGATCGCATCAACCATATGAACAATCTCAATCTCAAATTTATGTCTAGGATCCATATAATAATCCACGATGCTATGCTCCTCTCTAAAATCCATTATATTCTATTTTGTACCCTCAATATCCTCTCTATAATGCACAACCATATGCTCGATCCCCCTTCTTACCTGCAATTATGTGCTCCAGCCATTCAAAATCATCTTTTAATCACGCACGTTCAACAGGGCCCCTCTAGATTAAATTTCTAACCTAGAGAAGATTACAAGAAGGTTACCATAGGCAAAGATTATTTCAATCCTATCAAAATATCTTATGCCATTTTATTTCAGAGACTGAGGGATATGAATGTTCTAAGTATAATTATGAGAAAGGATCTCGAATCCTCTTTCGAAAAAATTAGATTATTCTAAAATATATGCATACTTTTTCGATACACCTTTGGCATGATATAGAAAAATGCTGGTACTTGAAAAGAGAAATTTAAGAGCTGATCGACATACAACAAATTATGGTGCAAATTACAGATGCTCCAAATATTAATCAGAATCCACTGTCAACTCAAACTAAAAAAATATGCTTGAGTTGATACCTAGTGGTGAAGAGGCTATAGTTTTCTTTAAGCCTATAATTAAGATCAAAACTAATATGGAAAAGTCAGTAAATATTGTGGATTTGACGAAGGGAAAACTTTCAGAAATAGAGGAGGTAGTAACAAAACCCAAACTATTGAATACTTCTTTGGTTATAGGGAAAGAAACATCAAAAAGTTTTGGGTCAGGTCAGATAAAGCCAAAGCTTATTGTTCCTAAAAGGCCCACCAATCCTCTCTTAATCGTAAAAAAATCTCCCATATCTCTCATTATTATTAAGCCAGTGTCAAAATTACCTATGGTTAATGCCATGATAGTCCCTTGGAACTACAATCCCGTTATAGTGACATATAAGGGGAAGAAAGTTATTGAAGAAGTGGATGAAGTAGGAGGATTAACCCGTTCGGGGAGGTGTTATGATCCAAAAGAGTTCAGGAAAGCTAAATAAGTCAATGAAGACCAAATTTACATCAAGAAACCAATTACCAAAGAAGAGGCTAAAGAATTCCTGAAAAGGATGAAATTGCCAGAATATTCTATTATGGAACAATTGAGGAAGACACCATCCCAAATTTCTTTGTTGTCTTTATGGATACATTCAAATGATCATTGAAAAGGGACAACGCCCAAGCACACATGAAAGTGTACGTGGTCTTATCAAGTAATATAGTGGGTTCAATGAAGCCCAAGTATCAATCTTTCAGGGACTTGTGTTTGCCTCCTATCTACTTTTAGTTTAACCAATTGAGGAAGGTAGCAAATAGAGTTTTAGAATGTAAACTAAAAATAAACTAAACTAATGCAGAAAAATAAATGACTTTGGACAATCAATGGATAAAATCCCAAGGTTAAGGCTTACGAACAATCATACTACGTAATTGAATTTCATTCATTAACTTGCTTATCTTGGTTGTTGATTCGTAGGGTTAATTGCATGATTATGGTCTCCCGATCTCTAACCTTTTAAATAATTTGGATATTAAAAATACATCGTTGAGCGGGGATGCAATAATCCAATTAAGTGTTTTAAAGCTATCATCCTACGTGTGAATCAATTAAGGCTCCTAAGTACATCCTTGTCCTAGGTGCTAAGTTTCCTTTTTTATTTTATAAAAGAATTAAGACCCTAACTTTATTTATTCCCATGTTCTATCTCCCTATTACCTCTCCCAAGATCAAAAGATCGACAATAAATATATTCTAAGGGTTGATAATACTTAAAATAATTAAAACAAGAATTAATAAGAAACCATAATGATAAGCAATTCAACAAACTTAATTCAAAACGAAAGTATTCATGATCTTGACCTTAACCCCAGAAAGAGGGTTTTATCCTTTAATGGAATTATTCATCATCCAATCCCTTGGAATGATGACACAAACCATTAAAAAACTAAATTAAAGAATGATAAAACCTAAAAAGAAGTTGTGGTAGCCTCCAATGATGTTCAAGTTGATCTAGGGTTTCCAAGAGGTCCCAAGAAGATTAAAACGGAGTTTGGGACGTTATATTTATAGTATACAAGTCATAAACCGACTTGGATTGGGTTTCCATGCTATTTTACTTCATAAGGGAAGAATTATCCCCATTTTGGGCATCAGTGCAACGCAGAGACATGCAAATTCATGATTGTCAAAAAATCTGTCAAATTCCAGTAGCTGTTTGCGATTTCAATGCATCACGGGGCCTCCTTAAACTCCAAATTAAGCTACACGCGTCATATTTCCAAAACCTTGGAATCTTCAGAATCCATTGATATTTTTAAATCCTCCATTGGCCATCTGCATAGTCTACACTCGCGTAATAATTTTCAGGGGTCCAAACTGCATCCAGCTTGTATCTTGTGCTTCCATGGTCATTTACGAGTCTTTTTGAGTTATTTACACTTGATTTTAAGCTTGTATATCGTTCTTATATATTCATAATCCATTTAACAAGAATCCTATAGCATTAAACACAACAATTTAGAGCTCAAAACAACACAACATCTTCAACGATGAACTAGAAACACGAGCTAAGCATAGGCTAAATTCACATTGAGCTTAAGCTTATTGTTTTGACTCTTTTCTTGATCCAATTGACCCTTGGACATTATAAATAAGTTGTTTTACATATAAATACATAATAAAAACCTTAATAACTCATTATAGCATATTAGAACCCAACACAATAGACTAGAAAACACCTAGCTCAAGCTAGTTACACTAGTTTTCTCGGTTGAACTCTAAATGCTCAAATTGAATCAAAACTCATATGAAACCACCATTAAACATTGTAAACAAATACTTGGACACATAAATTCTCATTTATACCATAATACACACATATAGAATAAGAATCATCCTCAAAACAAGGCTAAAAAGGCTAGAATAGTAATGCTAGAATGCAGAAATACACCCAACATCACCACCCCACACTTAAAGCCTTGTTTTTCCTCAAACAACTCTTAACTATAAATAGAATGATCTGGGAAAAACTCCACACTTCTACTCAGATAAAGAAATTCAAGCTAGCACTACAATGACTACACGAATGCAAGTTTCTACAGTAAGCATGTTTTACACAATTGAAAGCTCAAGAATCCTACTCTAAAACATCCTAGCCTCAAGAATGGACTCCACAAGTAGAAAACTCATGCATATTAGTCAATCAAGGACATCATACAAATCACCCACATTCATCAAACATGTGCCCCGCACAACAAGAGAGTTACCCACAATCACTCAAAATAATGCAATTTATAATGTAATGGTACAGGAATCAAATTACGCTCACTCTCACAAAGAATTCACAAGCTACACATAATGAATGATAGGCTTACCTTTAGTGTAATGCTCCACTAATATTGGAATGATGAACTTAGGATCAATTAGGACTTTTTTGGTTTGAAATGTAGGCTAAGGGACGGGTATAAACTATTTTGGCCAAGAATAGTGACTCACCTAGCTAAGCGCTTTAATACACTACATTATACATTTACAAGCAATCTCCAACAACCAAATTACACCACTTTTGTCTACCCATCTCTTTTATTTTTGCCCCATCTCTTTTAAGCATTTTCACAAACACTTGGTGGACACATAGTTTACTACCACAAGAATCAATTCTTCTCCTTTTTCCTAATCATGGCAATATTTTTAGCATTAATTATATCACAACCATACACCACAAATCAATTATACACCAATAAATATTACCTTGGGGCATAAATTTCACCTTTTTCTTCTTCAATTTGTCAAACTCCTTTCTTAAATTCAATTTTTTTTCAATTAAAGCACTTAGAAGCCTTTTGGATCAAATTATGGTCTATCAAAGAAGGAATTAGGCTACATATGAGGCTACCAAGGAAAAGGCTAAAGTCTCAATGGGGTTTAACTAGGAGAATGCACAAGGGTAGGTAAAAAGAAGGTAATAAAACAAGTTATCAATGAAATGCCTATATCATCTCCTAAATCTGCATTCTTTATTTCGCTTCACACACACACCGGGAAAGTTCTAAACATCACATGCAACAAGTAATATGCAAAATACCTTACATGCACATGTTGCATGTTCAACTCAATAGGTTCATCATAGACTCTCAACCAAACAATAGCATGAGTTCAAAATTAAGCCACAAAACTGGAGTCACAAACATGAGCCTAAGAGTCTCAAAATAGTAAATCACTCAATCAACATGCTATTATCAACAAACCCACTTGCATCATGTAATAAAAAATAGCACCAACAAGAATATACCACTTATTCTTAACCTAATTTTTTTTTAAATTGAGCTAAAATTTAGGAATTTTTCCAATTTCGAAAAAACTAAAAATAAGATAGTTGCCTAATAACAAGTCCCCAGCAACGGTGCCAAAAACTTGACAGTGCCCAAGTGCATGCTCAAGTGTACATGGTCTTATCAAGTAATATAATGTCTTCAAGGAAGCCCAAGTATCAATCTCTTAGGGACTTGCTTCGCCGCCTATCTACTTTTAGTTTAACTAATTGAGGAAGGTAGCAAATAGGTTTTAGAATGTAAACTAAAAATAAACTAAATTAATGCAAAAAAATAAATGACTCTGGACAATCGATGGATAGAATCCCAGGGTTAAGGATTACAAACAATTATACTATGTTATTGAATTTCATTCGTTAACTTGCTTATCTTAGTTGTTGATTCATAGGGTTAATTGCATGATTATGGTCTCCCGACCTCTAACCTTTTACCTAATTCGGATATTACAACTACATCATTGAACGGGGATACAATAATCCAATTAAGTATTTTAAAGCTATCATCCTATGTGTGAATCAAGTAAGGCTCCTAAGTACATCCCGGTCCTAGGTGTTAAGTTTCATTCTTTATTTTATAAAAGAATAAAAAGCCTAACTTTGTTTATTCCCATGTTCTATCTCCCTCTCCCGAGATCAAAAGGTCGACAATAAATATATTCTAAGGGTAGCTAATCCTTACAATAATTAAAACAAGAATAAACAAGCCACCATAATGATAAGCAATTCAACAAACTTAATTCAAAACAAAAGTATTCATGATCTTGGCCTTAACCCCGAAAAGAGGGTTTTAGCCTTTAATAGAAATATTCATTATCCAACCCCTTGGAATAATGATACAAGCCATACAAAAACTATATTAAAGAATGATAAAACCTAAAAAGAAATTGTGGTACCCTCCAATGATGTTTCAAGTTGATTTAGGGTTTCCAAGAGGTCTCAAGATGGTTAAAATGTTTTTGAGGACGTTATATTTATAGTATATGATAACGCTCAAACTATACCTCTCATGTGAGAATGTAAGCGATCGTTGTCAATATATAACCCAACTAGGTTGGGGTCGAATCCCATAGGGAATATGGTGTGAACTCAAGTTATTTGAGATTTAATCAACTGATAGTTGGATGTTTCCTGAAATAGGGGTTTTATTGGCAAATTATTGTTGGTCACTTTAGTTTCAGTGTTTGTAATCAAGAGTTTATGGAGAAACCAGAATAATGTTCACTAGGGGTTTTGGTACTTGATAGATGCTAATAGTGATTCAAGATTCTCACGATAGATAGGAACAACAAATTGTCTTTATCGAAGTCATGCCTAAATGTCTCTCGATCTACTTAAGCGTTTAATTACCTAATCCTCTCAGACTTAGGAAATTTATATTCACTGACCAGACTTCACCTCAGGTTAATTAACCTTGTTACAGCACCAATTATTAAACGAAAGGTTGGAAGCTTCCAAGTCCTTGTCAATAATTCACTTTCTACTATAGTTGTTTTCTTATCTCAAGCAAATCAAAGAAGGTACTATCTATCATTTGCAACCAATAGATAATAATTAAAACCTTTGAATTATCAAGGAGTCCTATTACCTTCAGAATCTTGAACACTTAGCATCTTACCAAAACTTAACCCATAGATCCTATAATTCGGGTTAAAGGGATTTAGCCACTCATAATGTAATAATCAATACAACAATTTGAATTCATAATTTGAAAGATGAACTTACAATAAGATGAATAGCAATGGGTGTTTATCAGATTAGATCAAAGTATAAATCCCAAAATATTGATGATAATCTCTTCAAAGTTAATTATTTTGTTCAAGCTATGAAACTAGAGAGAGAATAGCAAAATACGTGTATTGCGAAATAGGTTCCCAATCATACTTAGAAAACCCTAAATTATGCTTTAAATACTTCAACCTAATTATGAAAACAAAATCATAAAGTGCGGTGTTTTTCTTGGATTAGATGACGACATGCGTGACACCTTATCAGGAGGCTGACGGTTTATCACAGATGTCGTCAGCTTCCCTTTAATTTTGACAATTTCTACTTAAGGCTGACGGTGAATCCTGATGGATTATCAAAATTGTGATGATATATCAGACAATATCGTCACTTCTCCACCTCAGCTCTCAAGTTCTGCCTAAGGCTAACAACAACTATGATGTCCTATCACACTTCTGACGGCCTATCACAAATGTCATCACGAAGTCCAACTGAAGACCAATTTCTGTCTAAGGCTGACGATGAAGTTGATAACCTATCAGAGTGCTGACGACTTATCAGGAATGTCATCAACTACACTTCTCTTCTATTTTCTTCAGATTTCAGATCTTTTACTTACATCATTGTTAGTTCTCTGCATCTTGACTTCCGCTACAAAATCTAAACTCATACATCACTATACAAGTCATAAACCAACTTGGATTGGGTTTCCATGATATTTTAATTCATCTGGGCAGAATTATCCCAATTTTGGGCATCGACGCGATATGGAGACATGAAAATTCACAATTGTAATAAGATCTGCCAAATTCCAGTAACCGTTTACGATTTCAATGCATCGAGGGGCCTCCTTAAACTACAAATTAAGATACACGTGCCATATTTCTAAAAACTTGGGCCTCTTCTTAATCCAGTGATGTTTTGAAATCCTCAATTGGACACTTTCACAGTCTACACTCGCCCAATACTTTTCAGGGGTACAAATTGCATCCAGCTTGCATCTTGTGCTTCCGTGGTCATTTATGAGCCTTTTTGAGTTGTTTCCACTTGATTTGAATCTTTAATATCCTTAATATATAATCATAATTCATTCAAAAAGCATCCTATAGCAGTAAAAACAACAATTTAGAGCTTAGAATAACACAACATCTTCAACGATGAACTAGAAACACGAGCTAAGCATAGGCAAAATACACATCGAGCTTAAACTTATTGTTTTGACTCTTTTCTTTATCCAATTGACCCTTGGACATTATAAATAAGTTTCTTTATATATAAATACATAATAAAAACCTTAATAACTCATTAGAACACATTAGAACCCAATACAATAGACTAGAAAACACCTAGCTCAAGCTAGTTACACTAGTTTTCTCGGTTGAACTCTAAATGCTCAAATTGAAACAAAACTCATGTGAAACCACTATTAAACGTTGTAAACACATACTTGGACACAAAACTTATCATTTATACCATAATTCACACATATAGCATAAGAATCATCCTCAAAACAAGTCTAAAAAGACTAGAATAGTAACGCTAGAATGCATATATACATCTAACATCACAAAGATATAATGAAGATTTGTATGAGGCACACATTACCGGTGATATTAAGGTGAAACAATTGGATAAAATTTATGGTAGGATCTTTGAGCTAAATAGGATCACTTTCTCAGATGATGAATTACCCGTAGAAGGTACAGGACATAATTGAGTCCTCTTTATTACTATGAAGTATGAGCATTCCTATGTCACTCAAGTATTGATTGATGGAGGATTTGGTGATAATATTTTGCCTATGTCAACTTTGCAAAAGTTAATTGTTAATGTGGAAAGTATCCGACCTAATAATGTATGTGTCAGAGGATTTGATTGAGCAAAAATGGTTGCTATTGGTGAGATGGAGCTTATACTGACAATAGGACTTGTGGATTTTGGTGTGTATTTCCAAGTGATGAACATCAATGCTTCATATAATATGTTACTGGAAAGTCCATGGGTTCATAGGGCTAGGGCAGTCGATCTATGTTACACCAAATGGTCAAGTTTGAAAATGACAGATAAGAAATAGTTGTTCGTGGTAAAAAGGGATTTGTCCATGTAAAAAGATTATTCAATTTTATCCATTGAGGCTGAAAATGCAGATAGACCGCCAATTTATCAAGCTTTTGCGGCAGTGTTTGTTAACATATCTTCAAGGGAAATCTCATTGCAAGATCACAATTGTGCTCTATGTCTGTTATGGAAGTAAACGAAATGTTAAATCATGGTTTTAAACCAGGAAAAGGTCTAGGAATATCTTTACAAGGAAGATCTCATCTAGTATACCTTTGTGATAGCTTTGGTACTTTTGGTTTGGGGAACGAACCCACTATTGGGGATAGAAAGAAGGCTAAAAAGCATAAAAAAGATTCACAGTAACTTACTAAGAAAATACTGCTGCTCTACGAGTCTTTCTTTAAAGTTAATGTTGTTGGGTCCTCTATGTTACCTGCCACATAGTCAATGAAGAATGATACAGAATTGATCGGACTTTTCTAGAATATGTTCATTAAAGATGATATGATTAAAATTGGAGAAGGTACTATCAATGCAGATGTGCAGTTTATTGGCCCTGATGTTCAGCTTAATAATTAGGAGGCCACTCCTCTCCCTACTAGGAAGGAGTCTTAGTAGTTTGTTGTCTTTTTACAATTTGAATCATTCTAGGGTTGTAATTCAGATCTTTTTCTTGTTATTTATAGGTTAAAACTCTTCTATCTTTGCTTTTGTTGAAATGTAGTTTCCCTTTAATTTATTTTGAGTCTAATAATTATTTTCTATTTTACAGTTCTTTCTATGCCAATTCTAGTGATATGACATGTATGAAGAATTATCAACCAGATCTTAAAACTCAATATAATTATGAAATAATGAATAAAGAAGTTGAATATGATGAAGAGGAAGCATTCGAGAAAATAAGCAAGGATTTCAAAAAGTTTGAAAACAAGTCAAACCCCAATATGCATGAAACTAAAGCAATCAATCTATGGGATCATGAAAACATTAGGGAGACTAAGATAAGAAAGATATAATTGAAGCTTTGCTTGATTACAAGGATATCTTTGCGTGGTCTTATGAAGACATGCCTGGTCTAAGCAATGATTTGGTAGTTCATAAGTTGCCAGTTGATCCTGTTTTCCCTCATGTCAACAAAAATTTAAGGAAGGTTAAAACTGACATGAGTATAAAAAATCAAAGAGGATATTAAAAAGAAACTTGAGTCTAAAGTCATTCGAGTGGCACAATATCCTACTTGGTTTACAAATATTGTCCTTTTTCCCAAGAAAGATGGAAAAGTTCAAATGTGTGTTGATTATCATGATCTAAATAAAGAAAGTCCAAAAGATGATTTTCCACTTTTCAATATCCATAATTTATTGCAAAATTGTGTCAAGCTTGATCTTGCATCTTTTGTGGATTTTTACGTGGGGTATCACCAGATCATTATGGACCAAGAAGATGCGGAAAATACATTATTTATAACATCAAGAGGGACATTTTTTGTGGACCGTATATGAATGGGTATGTTTTGGCAAAGAAAATACTCCGGGCAGGTTACTATTGGCTCACCATGGAACGAGATTCCATCTATTTCGTCCGTGTCATGAATGCCAGGTACATATGCACTTAATACATTTCCCTCCATCGTAGTTTCATATAAGGAATACTTTATGGCTTTTTATGTCCTGGGGAATGGACATAATTGGAACAATTGAACCAAAAGCACTAAATGGGCATAGGTTCATCTTGGCTGTTGATTATTTCACAAAGTGGGTAAAAGCAGTGACTATCAAGTTAGTGACTAAGAACACAGTGGTTAATTTTGTTCACTCTAACATTATCTGTCGGTTAGACATTCCAAAGATAATTGTCATAGATAATGCTGCAAATCTCAATAGACATTTAATGCAATAAGTATATTAGCAATTTAAGATTATGCATTAAAATTAAACTCCTTATCGCCCAAAGTTGAATAAGGCTGTAGAAGCTGCCAATAAAAACCTAAAGAAAATACTCCTTAAGATGATGCAAGGATCCTGACAATGGCATGAAAATTTACCTTTTTCTTTATTAGGTTATCGTACTACAGTTCGGACCTCAATTAGCGCAACTCCTTACTCGTTGGTATACGAAATCGAATCAGTTATACCTATAGAAATTGAGATTCTATCTCTTTGAGTAGTTGTGAAAATCAAAATTGATGATGATCAGTGGGTCAAAACTCGATTGGAGTAATTAAGCCCGATTGATGAAAAAAGATTGACTCCAGTATGTCATGGACAACTATACCAAAAGAGAATGGAAAGGGTGTATAATAGAAAGGTGTATCCCAAACATTTTGAAGTCGGTCAGTTAGTACTAAGATGCATCCTTCCCTATTAGATTAATGCCAAAGGTAAGTTTTCTCCTAATTGACAAGGACCATTCATGGTGAAGAAAGTGTTACCCAATATTGCATTATAAATGAATGATGTAAAGGGTAGAATAGAAGAAATAGTTGTCAATACTAATGTAGTTAAGAGATATTATGTATGATATTCATGTACAATTATGTTATCTATGTTTTGTACTTGCATTTGTAAAGATTGAAATGATGAAGGCATTTTGTTCTGCTATCCAAATATTATATCAACCTTTGCTTACCCCTTTGAGCTTTGATTTTATCTTTCTTTCATACCCCCCATTTTTGCAATCAAATTAAAGTCAAAAATTTGAAAAAATAGAAATGATGACGAAAAAGAAAAACACTGAAAAAATGAAAGAAGAAGGAAAATCAAAATCAAGAAAAAGAATGATTTTCCTGAACTATGTTTGATCTTATTCTTTCTATGAAAAGATACGTAGGTAGCTCTATTTTGGGGTTCTGTCTAACCAAGTGAAAATTCAAGTTACCTAGTATGAAATAAAACTGGGCAAAAAATTATTTTTCTTAAATATCGATTACAAAATTTGTATGCTTCACCCAATGTCATGTATATATTTAAACCTTATGCCGCCCTTTATTTCTAACCCTTCCAAAAGCCAAGTTACAATCAAATAAAGACCTTCAGATCGATCTTTGAGAATGCCAATGCTAAACATGTTATGGGTGCATAATGTTTCATAATTTGGGCATCATTTTCCTTTAAAAAAAAAGTAAGAGAGTCTTATTGGTGAAAAACCCAATGGACACCATAAGTCGATGGTGAGTTGAGAAAGAAATGAAAATAGAGATAGGCTCATTGGCAAAAACCCATTGAGGTGCCACTAGCCGAAGGAGGATTGTGATTTAAAGGGAACGTGTTCAAGAATGGCTCCATTTCAAACTCATTAAGTGGGCAAAAGCTGTAATGATTAGTGTGGGTAGATCAGGTTGTTTAATTCAAAATGAATGTCATAATCGCTAGAATCAGCTACCACACCCAGACAAGTTTTTCTTTTTGTCATTTCTAAAAGAGATGCCTATTGTCTTTCCTTTTCTTTTTATTATTTTTATGTTTATTTTTTTATTTTTGTATCTTTGTCGTCAAATGAAAGATCATTGTCATCTATTACATATTTTTTTAGTCAATTCACGTCAAGTCAAGTGAGAAAGGACTTCAAAACTTGATACCAACTCCTTGAATTGTACAAAGAAAGATAAAGGGCTAACACACAAAGATAACATATTTCAAAATAAAGTACGGTACTCAGGAATTCTTGTGACCTAACCGTTTTTGGGCTAGTGGAAATATTAAAGACGTATTAGAAGTTAAACCCAGAGGAATCATGTAAGAGAAATATGTTTTGAGTCAAGAGTTTTAATGGTTAGAATTTTGGCTCAGAAGTCCAACAGTTCAACAAATACTTATCAATGATTTGAAAAGAAAATGAGTATGGAAAATGCAAGAGCGGTTACCTCAAAAGCCAAATGCCACAAACCAACCACCATATTTTTAAAATCACAATTTTTCTTTGTTTAAAATAGAGATGGAATATTGTATTTTCATTAAAGTTTTCAAATAAAGGATGCAATTCCACACTTCTGTCAATGCAAGAAGAAAGTTTACAATACACGATGATGAATTTCATTCATGGTAAATTTTATTCTTTGTGAGATGTGCTTACCGAAGCTCTTTCGGGCTTTGGTTCATACTTTCAATGTCTTTTCCAAAGCTTTAGATTCCAGTAACACTCAAAAATTTTCCCAATACAAGCTGGGCCAAAATTTTATGTGTCTTGTATAGAGAATTTATTTCTGCTCAGGACCCTCCTGGTTAATAGAACTTTATTTTTGCTTAGGACCCTTCTGGATAATAGGACTTTAATTTCTACTGAGGACCCTCCTAGATAATGGGACTTTATTTTCTGCTCAAACCCTCCTGGATAATGTGACTTTAATTTTTGATCAGTACCTTCCTAGATAATGGGACTTTATTTTCTTCTCAGGACCTTCTTGGATAGTAGGACTATATTTATGCTCAGGACCCTCCTAGATATTGGGACTTTATTTTTTGCTCAAGACCCTCCTGAATAATAGGACTCTATTTTCTAGTCAAGACCCTCCTGAATAATGGTACATTAATTTCTGCTCAGGACCCTCCTGGATAACCAAATTTTATTCTCTGCTCAGGACCCTCCTGGATAATGGGACTTTATTTTCTGCTCAGGACCCTCTTGGATGATGGGACTTTATTTTCTGCTCAGACCCTCCTAGATAATGTGAGTTTAATTTTTGATCAGTACCTTCCTAGATAATGGGACTTTATTTTCTTCTCAGGACCTTCTTGGATAATAGGACTTTATTTATGCTCAGGACCCTCCTAGATATTGGGACTTTATTTTTTGCTCAGGACCCTCCTGAATAATGGGACTTTATTTTCTTCTTAGGGCCCTTCTTGATAATTGGACTTTATTTTCTGGTCAAGACCCTCCTGAATAATGGGACATTAATTTCTGCTCAGGACCCTTCTAGATAACCAGATTTTATTCTCTGCTCAGGACTCTCCTGGATAATGGGACTTTATTTTCTGCTCAGGACCCTCTTGGATAATAGGACTTTATTTTCTGCTCAGGACCCTCCTGGATAATAGGACTTTAATTATTGCTCAAGATCCTCCTAGATAATGGGACTTTAATTTCTGCTCAGGACCCTCCTGGATAATGGGAATTTAGTTTATGCTCAGGACCCTCCTGGATAATGAGATTTTATATCCTGCTCAGGACCCTCCTGGATGTTTTCTGATCAGGACCCTCCTAGATAATGAGAATTTAGTTTATTCTTAGGACCCTCCTAGATAATGAAAATTTATTTTTCAGCTCAAGACCCTCCTGGATAATGAAAAATTTATTTTTTTAGCTCAAGACCCTCCAAGATAATGGGAATTTTATTTTCTAGTTCACCTTCTATTTTGAGTTTAGGAACATGTTTGGAAAATTAGAAATAGTAAGTCGGGAGCCCGCCTGGAGAACAGGATTATAAAATAGAAAATCAGGAGCACCCCTGTAGAACAAGGTGAAGAAGTCATAAGTCAGGAGCCTGCTTGGAGAATAGGGTGATGAAATATAAAGTTAGGAGCTCATCTGGAGAATAGAGTAAAGATTATCAGTTGCAAGTTCAGGAGCCCACATGAAGGATAGGGTGAAGATTTTCAAGTTCACGTCAGAAGGAAGTCTGAAGAATAAGTGTAATACCCCATACTTTTCCTAGCTTAATTTTGCTCCTAGAATGTCAAGAGTTAGATTCAAAATTAATAACCTTTGTTACACCTATAATTTCCCATATTTAAACCCTCCATTGTATAGATAATTTAATAAGGTTTCCATTGATACCAATTACGGCCAAATCCGATACTCGGTTGAGAAGTTATAGGAGTTTTAGTAAAGTAGTATCCCAACTGGAGGTGCACTGCATCAGGGTGGATGCCAAAATAACAATTGTCAATTTGCAGTGGACCTCTACGATAATCTCAAATCGTGGTGAGGTCCAATTTCATAGTAGTCATTTTCCAGTAGGCCAACTAGATGGTACCATGTCGTGACGATGGCCTCAATGGTATTCCAATAGAGTACTGTGATTATCCCGCATCATGGAGAAATTCTAGCTCCCAATTGTCAAAAATCTAGTGGGGCACTGCAATAGCTCCGCATCTCAGAGGTCCCCAATTTCACAGTCATCAGTTTCCAATGAGCCACCACGATAGTGGCGCGTCACGGTGGCATGTTAGATCGAGAAAATTTCATTGTTTCCATGTCCGACAAAAATTTAAAAATGGCACTTTAGTCAACTCCCAAGCCCCCAATCATCCAAAACAAGGAATTAAACCTATTCTAAAGAACTTTATGCTTAATTTCATCCATTCTCTCTCAAAGAAAAATCCTAGAGCTCAAAAGCTTACTCTTTGAGAAATCAAATTCCTACATTATTTCTCCAAGAAAATTCAAAATTGAGGATTCCCAATTCAAGATGACAAAGAGTTTATCTTCAAGATCACAAACAGAGATTCAATTTCATGCTTTCTTAGAGATTTCATCAATTAAGGTATGTGGGGTTTATGAACAACGATCCTTTTTCATCCTTGTATCCAAAACCAAGTCTTTATATCAAATTTATATGATTTTGAATGATTATACAAGATTTTTAAATTTGGGTTCATACCCATTATTGCCAATTGCAAAATTATGAAATTTCAAGTGTTTTAGAAGTTGAATTGCATGTCTATTTTCATATTTACATGCCTATTGCAGTAATTTCTAGATTTTGAGATTAATTATCATTGTTTTCATTACCAAGAATGATTATTATGATGTTTTGACATGATATTGATGCATGGGTCATAAAGCCCTAATTAGATATTGCTATTTCAAGATTGTTTGTTCCATAAGCATCCTATGACTAGATTATCTTAGATTCATGTTAAATATTTTGATCTTTTGATCTCAGTTCAGCTATGAAATCCACTTTACAGTTTCAGATTAGAGATTGACTTAGTAATTGTACGGTTGATTTTTGAAATGAACATTATACTATATTTTAAAGTGGATTTCCAACAGAATGAGCATACAGATTAAAAGGGAGTTGTATTTAGCACCGAGCAGGAATTGTGGGATTAGTATGCCCTAACTTCCATAGAACTACAAAGCCAACATAGGTACAAATTTAGATTATTCCCATTTCTATATGGATGATAGTTACAGATGTAATCACTTAGATTAGGTTATACTCCTTGGCAAGAGTATGACACCTCTCCCCATCGTGAGGTTTTCCCTATAAGGGAACAAGACGTTGGACTCCATGTTAGTTCACATGGTTTATGTCGGTTAGAAGAACTCCCTAACATTAAAAGCTTTCAAAATAGTTTTTAAGGATTTTCCTAAAGCTTACAGACTACAAATTTCAAAATATAAAAGAATTACAGAGCAGCTTTTAGAAAATTAAGTGTAAAGGGTCACAACATTATTCATATTATGTTTTACAAAAAGATATTAGCTTCAGACTTCAGTTTTCAAATTTCAGATGTAAGAGTGACTCCTTTCTATACTTAGACAGTATGTTTTAAAGATAGAATAAAAGTACAACTTTTAGAACTAAATGTTATGACTCACTAGATTTACAAAGTATGATTTGTTATTCATGATTACATATCACAATATTTCAGATATTCCAGCTTATGTGAGTCATTTACATTTAGCATGCATTCTTTTATAAATTGATATAAATGTTGAGATAATGTTTTACTTATGAATTCACCCCCATATACTCAACATCCTTTAAGTCATGATTTGCATATATGTCTATGTGCTATATTGTCTTAAAAGTAGGTTTAGGTGCTTATTTTCTACAGCGTAAGTGATTTCGGGCATCTCCATCTATATCCTGACAGTTGGTGAGTCCTATATTTTAGGGAATTAGTCATTTAGTTTATTTTTGGCTTAACAGGTTAGATGATTTAGTATTTTTAGATAGTTCGAGTCAGCTGGGGGTTTGTCCTAGTGGCTCTTTAGACATTAGTAGTAGAGGCTTGTCAGACTGCTAGATTTTATTTAGACTTACAGTATTTTGTTTTTGGAGATTATATTCAGATTATTCTCAGTTATTTCATATAATTTTCATCATATAATATGACTTCTATGTCTATCTTTCTACTATTATGAGATTCAGATTTAACAGAAGGCAGACAGGGTTAGCTTAAGGATACTCATAGTCTTGAGCACCGTGTTACATATCGGCACTAAATTTTGGTGTGTTACAAACTTAGTATTAGAGCCTAAGGTTTATAAGACTCCTATGGAGTTAGACAAGCTGCGTTACATAGAGTTTTGATCATGGGTGTGAAGCACGCCATATTTACGAGCAAGAGGCTATGGTATGTTCTTAGGAAATATCTTTTTCTTTCATAATATATCATGATTATAGTATCTTTATCTTCTTTTAACTTATTCTTTTATGTGACAGTTGAATATGCCTCCTTTCAAGCTAATGCCTGCAGAAATAATAACCAGCCACCCCAACCCGCTGATCCTCTGAATGAGAACATATACCATGCTGAGTTTTAAGCTGCCTTTAAGGCATTGACCTACGTAGTGACTGCCAATATTTAGGTCAACCATCAGTATGCAATCCCACTTCAGCAGAATGGTGATTTAGTGGCACCCAGAATCAGAGATTTTATGAGAATGAATATGCCAGAGCTCTTTGGGTCAAAAGTAGGTGAGGACCCATAGTTTTATTTAGATAAGGTAAAGAAAATTACCCAGATTATGCATATTTCTAAAGAGAAGACTGTAGAGTTAGCATTCTATAGATTGAAAGATGTAGCGTATGATTAGGTAGTTATGTGAGAATAGCAGAGGTGAGAATGCAGCTCCTATGAGTTAGCAGGTATTTTGAGATGCTTTCTAGACAGGTTCTTTCCTTGTGAAATAATAGAATCTAAGATAGAGGAGTTTGCAAACCTGAAGCAGTGCTAATGATAGTGAAAAAGTACTGCCTTAAGTTCAACCAGTTGTCTAAGTATGCCCTAGATACGATGGCTGATCCTAGGTCAAGTATGAGTAAGTTTGTTACTGGAATATCTAGCTTGGTAGTTAAGGAGTGTAGGACTGTCGTGATTATTGGAGACATGGACCTTTCTAGGTTGATGATTCATACTTAGAAGATTGAGGCAAAGAAGATAAAGGGTGGAGAAAGGGGAAATAAGAAGGCTAGAATAGGGCCGTTTGAGTATGGCCAATCTAGGTCTCAAAAGGGAAATTATTCACAGTTTCAAAATCATTTATCTATGCCAGCACCATCTTTAGCTAGTGTTCCAGCTCCTACAGCTAGGCAGGAGAAGTGGGGTAAGTCTTCTATGAGTAGATCTTTGAATAATGTGAGTAGAAGGCCTAGTTATCCTCCATGTTCTAAGTATGGTAAGAATCATCCTAGTAACTTTATGTTAGGGAAGAAGGGTTGTTATGGTTGTTGTAAGTTGGGCCATGGAATTAGAGAGTGTCCGCATGCTAAATAGGGAAAAAGAGATATTCGTCCCCAGACTCAGGCTACTAGTGAACTAGCTCCTCTAGGTCTTCCAATCCCTCCTCAGAGCACATCTTCAGTACCAGTATCGGTAAGTGCCATAATTAGTTTTATGATTTATCATACCGTCAGAAGCAGGAGGATTCACCATATGTTATTACTGGTATGCTTCTTTCTTTCATCTTGATGTGTATGTTTTATTAGAACCTGGGTCAAGTTTCTCTTATGTGACTCTATTAGTTGAAGTCAATTTTGAAATAAGTCCTGAAAAGATCCCTAAGCCCTTGGTTTCTACCCCAGTAGGTGAGTCAATTATTACCAAATATATCTATAGAAAGTATCCCATCACTGTCCTTCATAATATCATGTTAGCAAACATAAAAGTGTTAGATATGGTTGACTTTGATCTTATTCTTAGTATAGGTCTACTCCAATCCTATTATGCATCCATAGAATGTCGCACCCGAGTAGTGATGTTTCAGTTTTCAGATGAGCCAGTCTTTGAGTGGGAAGGAAATTCAGCATCTTCCAAAAGTCATTTCATATCTTATCTTAAAGCCAGAAAGTTGATTTACAAAGGTTGTATTTATTATCTAGTTCAATTCAAAGACACTAAGTTTGAGACTCTAATAGTTCAGTCATTTAGTGTAGCCAATGATTTTCCCAGTGTCTTTCCCAAAGATTTGTCAGGGGTACCTCCCAATAGGGAAATAGAATTTGGTATTGACCTTATCCTAGATACTCATCCTATTTCTATTCCTCCATATCATATGGATCCAGCTAGGCTTAAAGAGTTAAAAGAGCAGCTTAAAGATCTTTTAGACAAAGGTTTCATATGGCCTAGTATTTTTCTATGGGGTGCTCCCATCCTAATCGTGCAAAAGAAATATGGTTCTTTATGTATGTGCATTGACTATCGCCAACTAAATAAAGTCACAGGCAAAAACAAGTATCCTATTCCTAGAATTGATGACTTATTTGATCAACTCTAAGGTGTAAGTTACTTCTCCAAGATAGACCTTAGATCCGGCTATCATCAGCTTAGGGTAAGGGAGTGATATTCCAAAGACAGCTTTAAGAACCCGTTATGGTCATTTTGAGTTTCTAGTCATGTCCTTCGGACTAACAAATGCCCCAGCAGCCTTTATGGACTTGATGAATAGAGTGTTCAAACAGTATCTGGACATGTTTTTCATAGTCCTTATTGATGATATTCTTCTCTACTCTCGTTGTGAGAATGACTATGTATACCATCTTAGAATTGTGTTGGAAACTCTTAGAGATGACCAGTTACTCACCAAATTCAAAAAATGTGAGTTTTTTCTAAGGTCAGTAGCTTTTGTTAGTCATATTGGTTCCAGTGAAGGTATTCGAGTTGATCCCCAAAAGACAGAAGAAGTAAGAAACTGGCCTAGACCTATTTCTCCATCAAACATAAAAGTTTCTTGTGTGTAGCTAGTTATTATAGATGTTTTTTTGAGGGTTTCTCATCTATTGCATATCCTATGTCTATATTGACCTAAACGAAAGTTAAGTTTCAGTGGTCAAATTCCTGAGAGAAGAGTTTTCAGGAGTTGAAGACTCGACTCTCCTAATCCCTAGTTTTAGCAATACTTGATGGTACAAAAGGTTTTGTGGTGTATTATGATGCCTCTAGAATTGGTTTGGGATGTGTTTGAATGTAGAGAGGTAAGGTTATAGCCTATACCTCTAGATAGCTTTAGCCTCACGAGAGGAATTATCCTACCTATGATCTTCAGTTAGCTGCTATTGTGTTTGCCTTGAAAATCTAGAGGCACGATCTGTATGAGGTGCATATTGATGCATTTACGGATCAAAAAAGTTTGCAGTATGTGTTTACTCAGGGGGAGTTGAATCTTCATCATAAAAGGTGGTTACAATTGTAAAAAAATTATGACATGAGTGTGTTATATCATCCGGGCAAGGCCAATTGTAATACCCCGAGAATTCCAACCGATAGTAGAACCATTCTTCAAGCTCATGAGAAATAAATTATAGTGAATTGGTAGTTTTATGATCAAATTAGGTATGTATTAAGGCCTCAAATATGTCCTAGCTACTATGAGAATCAAAACATCCCTTACCGATTGAGTTCTTGAGAAGGATTTTGGTATAGTCGACTTCAAAAGAGAAGATCTTTTGTTATACTATGAATTTTTGAGCTTATGATCCACCAACAGATAGATAATTGAATTATCTTCCAAATATACCAATTTTGCCAAAATTCGATGTCGGGGTAAAAAGTTATGGCCGTTTTATAATGAACTATCTGGACTGCCAAAGTGCGACGGGAAGGCTGACGGACCATCGCCCAAACCATTGCAACTGAGGCAATAAGCCTATTTTTTTTATCCAAAAAGCGATGGGTTGAAGGGATGGTCCGTCCCCAAGGTTACGGTTCGTCGCCCAAACCGTCGAGGACCTCTATTTAGCAATTTTAAGCCATTTTTAAAAGAATTTTTGGGTCTTTTCCACCCTTTTTAACACCTAATTAAATCAAATCAAAGCATACAACTTCACATCTATCCATAGCATCAAAATTAGGGTTCTTCTCAAGACTATCTCCCAAGAACAATATTAAAGAACTTCTTCAAGCGTACTCAAGAATCAAAATGTCACCATTCAAGAACCTTCAATAAAAGACTCCAAGAACTTTCTCAAGGCTTCAAAAGTCAACTTTTTCCATTGAATCAAGCCAAATAAGGTATGTGGGGTTTGAACAAAGGTAATCCTTTCACCCTTGTTCCCAAAGACTTACTTTAATCATAGATTTTCTGAATTATATATGATTTTCCTATGAAATTCAAAATAGAGTTTATACCCATCATCATTATTTCCAAGATTTTGAGATTTCCTATTATTTAAAAGTTGAATTACATGATTATGTTTTTGTTACATACATATTGCTAAAATTTCCAAAATTTAAGTTGGTTTATGAATTATTACTTTACCAAGCATGAATATTTAGATGATTTATCATGAGTTTGATGTATGGGTAGACAAGCCTTAAATAAAGATTGTTGTTTCAAGATTGTATATGCTATAAGCACCCCATGACTAGATTATTTTCAGATATGGGATAAAGATTTGATCCTTTTGATATTAAGCTAAGTAAGGAATCCACATTATTTACATTATTTTAGAATTAAAGAATAGAAGAATAATTTATCTTGATTATAAACTCTTGTGCTATTTTAAGGTGGATTTTCTAAAAGTTTTGAGCCTAAGTATGGGAGTAGTATTTAGGTCCGAGTTGGTTATGATTCCAAGGTCTCATGCCCTAGAACTACATGCCACCGTAGGATTATAATTTACCCCAAGTTGGTTAAGATAGTGATCACTAAAGTTAAGGTTCTATTCTAATAGCAAGGATAGAAAAACTCTCCCCAATATGGGCAAGATGTTGGACTCCATGTCAGGTCACATGGTTTATATCGGTTATAAAAAACTTCTACAGTCACCCAAAGTTCCCTAATCCCAAGTCCTTGTGTCCCCAAGTCCTATTATCTTGAGCATAAGTTTGGAAAATTTTTGTTTTAAGATTCCTTTATCTTATAAACTTTGAGAATAAGAGGAGAATACAGATTTTAGAACTAAGTATAATGACTCATGAGATTTATACTACATGTTTCATTATTCGTGATTTATGAGATTTAGATTTCAGATTTATTCAAGCTATGTGAGTCGTTTATATCAGCATGCATAGTTTTATAAAGAGTAATGATATTGTTAACTTAATGAATACACCCCTATATACTTAGTACATCCTCAAAGTACTGATCTATATATATGTCTATGTGCTACATTGTCTCATAATGTAGGTACAAGATTTAGTAGGCACATTCAGAATCAAAAAGTTGCAGATTCCATCCAGTAAGTGGATGAGTCCTCCTACTTCGGGGACTTCAGTTGGATTTATTTATGTTGTGTCTTTTCTTATGCATATGTATTGATTAGCGATAGTTGGAGTAGCTTCCCACCTATTTATAGTCAGCATAGTAGAGGTTTCACAGATGTCAGTTAGAGTCAGTATTGTAATTTCAGTATCTCTCTCCAAACTTTATTAGAATACAAAAAAGGTATCAGTATTGTGTTTTACACATTTCAGCATTTCTCTATATTTATGCATAGCAAACTCCATCACTCATTTATATTTAATCAAATGCTTAGTAGTATACCATTAGAAGGGCTAGCTTGGGATCACTTGTGGTCCTAAGCACCGTGTAACGTCTCAGGATAGATTTTTAGGGCGTTGCAAACTTGGTATTAGAGCACAAAGTTCAAGTGCCCTAGGGTGTCTCTGAAGCTGTTTCTAGTAGAGTCTTGTGGAATGGTACATAGACGTCTATACTTTTCTTTGAGAGGCTATAGGTAATTTAGGAAATATTTCCCTTCTTTTAAGTCTCAAATTGTGCTATAGAAAGGTTCTCTAAGAAACTTATATAGATTCTCATCTTGCTCTATTCAGACCATCCCTGCCTTATTTTCAAGGTAACAGAAGCAGTCAAGCTTAAATCTTTACAGATAGAGCTTTCTTTGATAGTTCCCACAGATAGTTATGGGATTATATGTAATCTCAAAAGTATCTCATCAATGCTTTTAAGTTTTGAGTTTTGAAGAACTTTATTCATGTTCATGGAAATAGTGCGCTAAGCCCAAGTAAGATGTGCTTTTAGATCCCTCCTCAGAATTTGTAATGTTAATCTATACTTCCCCATCTATACACTATTCTTGAGATAATAAAATTAGAAAGTTCCAATTTCCTCCCCTAATAATGATCTTAGATTTTCTAGCAAGAAGTTTCAGAATGCACCCAAAGAGTTTGAGAGAAGCTCTTTAGTGTGTCATAAGTCCTTCAAGCTAAAAGTTATGTCCTCAGTCTTATGAGTTATTCAGTTGATGCAGAATTAGATATGTATTCATATTGTCCATTGACCCTTTTAATATAGATAATGCTTATGAGAGGAGATAGTATGAACCTTGACTATTACGTGTAGTATGCATTCTAGTGATATTATGAACTTCAGTGTTATGATTTATGAATAGTAGAACCTTATTATAGTTGGAAGTATGGGTATAGAATAGTAGTGGCATGAAGAGTGATCATGATGATTGATCAAAAGTATAAATATAAATTTATGCATGCTATAGATTTTGCATTATGCTAATATGTTCCTGTATGTTAGTTTGGTAGAGGATAGAGAGGGAGTTATTAGTTAAGGTGAATTTTTGTTTGCTTGAAGTAAAGAAGAAATTATTTATGGTATTTATTGTGATTGAAAGTATAGGATATTAATAAAGTATTTGGTGGTTTAGTATTACTAATTTAGGCTTCCCTAGAGGTTGCAAAAAGGAGTTTAGCTGAAATTTATAGAGCTATGATAGTAATTTAGATGTATAGAAGTGTAAATAGCAATGATGTGTATAAGGAGGATGTATTAATGGATTATGATAAGATACGCCATATGATTATGATTGAATATTATTGCTATGAAGTTCTGCTAGACTAGTGTTTCTTGATGTTTATTCTATAGGTTCCAAGTGAGATTAGTATGTGAGGCTAATCATGCCTAGCACCAAACACTCAGTTTGAATAGCAGATAATTAGCAAGGTGGATGTAATAATTTCTTGGTTAGTATGGCTAGTTGTATGGAAGTGATCTAGTAGGATTAAACAGTGTATGCAACATCTTAAGTTTATTTGTTCGCAATAAAGTATGATGTTGCAGGTATGATGTAGAGGAGTGCCCAAGGTAATATGGGGCTTTATTATTTTCAAAACTTATTAAGTATTGTATGGTTAGTAGTACCCTTTGAATTGATAAATATAAATGAGGTTGTGTAGTATATAGTGTTCTTGTCAGTTAAGTTATGGGTTACAAGTTGGTGATGTGGTAAGTTAGAGATGTGATATTAGCATAGTATGAGGGAAGTTCAAGAAAGGTTTAAAGATATCCATGTTTAGTGTTAGAATCTAAGTTGGCGAGTGTTTAAGTTGTTATATAATGGTTTATGAGGCTATAGAAATCTAAGAGTTGAATCTTAGAAGAAGGTGTTAGCATTTGGTGTTATACATGAAGATACAGTCCTTCATGGTAAGTTTAGTTTTATGTGTATTTCCCAGACTCTAGTATAAAGTGATTGCAATTTAGATTAAAGTTTATATAGTGGTTCATAGACTAAGAGTGATAGCTTAAGTCTAAGGGGGAGATGACAGAAGGAGTAACCAAGTCAGACTTCCAGATTCTTATTGAAATAGCTATGTAGTGTAGAAAACCCATAAGAGAGGATAATGTCCGACCCCTTCTTATTTTAGTAATTCCAGTTATCCCAATACCTACTCATTCCTTATGTTTTAGTTCCATGATCATAGTTCATGTTCATGCATATGATAGAGAATCATGTACCCCCTAGTTCCCAAAATGAGGAGCTCCAGTTCTTTTAGCAGTTGGAATCACATTTCATACGTGATGAACTCCAAATTTAGGTTATGCAGCTCATGACTCATGTACTCAAACTTTACAATATGTGCAATTCAAGCACTCAAGTAATACTCTTAATGATCAGCGAAATTCGGATTTATATCATGCATGTCATCAGAGCAGACCTCTTTGATAAGATCATGATGTTAAATATTCTATTCCTCAAGCCTCAGTTGAGTGTCAAGTTATACACAGTATCCCTTCATGTTTCAGGTCCTCATGTTCTAACCTTTTATTACCTTTTCTTAGGTCAAGATAGTGATGATGAACAATTATCTAGATGGGAGAGAGTAAACATTTCTTGTAAATAGAAAATTATTGTATGCTTATTTTAGTTAAGGTAAATATTTCTTGTAAATGGAAGATTATTGTATGTTTATTTTAGCTAACGCTATAAGTGTGAAGTAGGATTGAGGCCAAGTCACTGATACACATCATGGTTAGTTAAAGTTTTATATGTTATGTGTGAGTAGTTGACATTTTATGTATGCCTTCTTAAGAATAGTGCATGGAAGTTGTTCTTGATAGAAGTTTGTAGGATATGGAAAATATGCTTTATGAGCATTTGTTTAGAAGTGCATATGGGGTTATGAAGATAGGCTTGAATGTCATGTTTCTATACATGCGGAGGGATGAATTAAGTGTTAGTGAATGTCTAGTGCTAGGTGGATTGTAGTTGTTAGAGTGGCAATGAGGATTATTCTGGAGATAAAAAGTTGTGAAAAGTACAGATACATGTGAATTTATGATGCTGACTGGTGTTATGTTATGGTGTTATGTGTGATACCTTGTTATTTTGAGTTAGTCTTGACCATACCAACAAAGTAGGTGTAAGACCCCGCAAAATTCCTAAGCTTAATTCAGTCATTTAAGCTTGTCAAGGGTGTCCCAGACTTAGAAAATTCTAGCTGAGTTTCTAGACTTAGTTTATTTTTGGCCTTCAAAAGTTGGCAATCTTATTTTGCGACCTTAATTTCCTTTAATGGTTGGTATTCTTGCTAATTCATGATCAGGGAGGTCAATAGGTGTTCCCGAACAAGTTTTGGATTTTTTGAACCTCGTTTAGACCACGTTTGGTGTCCCAAAATAGTGCACCAATGTGATCTTAGCATATCGCATCGCCTATCGTGTTGGTTAACATTGTTGCAGGTTACCAGAGCCAAAAGTACTGAGGCTTGGCTCTATCATGGCGCGATGCATTGAGTATCGTGTTGGTCCCATTGACGCACCGCGTTGCCAATTGCGTTGATGCCCAGTTTTTAGTCATTAAATGACTGCATCTTTAAGGGCAAAAGGGTCAATTTCCCATACCTATATAAGCCTATAACACGAGATTCAGCTAGGTTTTCACCAAGATATAGTTGTTTCTCTCAAATTCCCTCAAGAACAAGTCTAGGGTTTTCAATTAAAGGTTCTAATCCAGGAGATTCCACCACTAATCTTCAAGAAACTTCCATCTAAGGTATGTAAAGTGTTGATTCATGGGTTCCTTTCACTCATGAAGCTCAAAAAACTCTTTCAAAATATAAATTTGGAATTCCATGTTATGAATTGAATCATATCCATGTTTATGTTGTTGTATGATTAACAAGTTGAAATCTGTATTACATATAATGAAATTATGTTAGCATGTGGTTGGAATTCTTTTTTTTGAAGTGAAAAATATTGTCATGATGTATTATTTTAATGTTCATTCCTAAGCCTCAATTTATGCATGCAAGGTGTTTGAGAAAATGACTAAGAGAATAAGAATTATGCTTTATGACTCAATTATGACCAAATTGATGAATCCATGCTTTAACCTTATGTCCACAATGACCTCTATGTTATTGTTATCCATTGTAATGGTTTGGTGGAATGCTCATGAGATTAGACTTATGAAATTATGACATGTTTATACATATTCCTACATACAAATACTTCATGAAAATTCCAAAGTTTGTATTATGAATTATGGCCTATGGTTATGTATTCAAAGAAGGGTCATGCCTCGTTAGTTTCATGCTATTGAGTCCTGGAGGAACTTGTACCCAACAATTTAGCTATGTTCCTAGAGCTAGCATCAGTTTTTAATTTACTCTCAGTCAATCCATCATCCTTAGAATTCAGTCAGTCACATGACTCAGGAAAACTCAGTAAATTTAGTATCAATCCAGTCCTTCAAAGTACTCAATAATCTCAGTAATATCAAAAATATCAGTAATCTCAGTCAGTTATCTGTAAGACCCCGTAAAATCCTAAATCCAAAATTCAGCTCATTTGGCTTTACAAGCCTCAAGACTTAGAAATTTTTTATAAGTGTTCAACACTTAGTCTCATTTTAAACCTCCAAACTTCGGGGATTTATTTGATGACCTTCCCGACCTTCATTTTTGGATTTTCAAGATGCGTTGTGATGGGGCAAGGTCGTAGTACATCCCAGGTAAGGTTTGAAATTTTTTGGATAGAGTAAGGGTGTGTTTGGGTTTCCAAATAGTAGTTCAGGGCGATAGGCTCGTGTCATCCCAGCTAGAGCAGTGATCTAAGGAAGGCACCACCTGGTCTAGTCCGGCGGACTTGGTGGGCACTGCCTGGAAACTTCAGTAGGTGCCAGTTTTCAGCATTCCACCTTCGTGTTTCTAAAGGTATTTTGATCATTTTCTCTAACCTATATATAGTCTTAAACACGATTTAGGATCTAAAACACCAAAATATACTAGTTTTATTGAAATTCTCTCAAGAAGAGTCAAGAACAAGTCTAGGGTTCAATTGGGGGTTCCAAGATTTAAGCCAAATTCACTACTAATTTCATGAATTCCCAATCTAAGGTATGCGCAGTATTCATCTATGGATCCATTTCATTGATAGAGCTCAAGAACCATGTTTTGAATATTATTTTGTGATTGTCTCATTGTGATATGAGCATGTACACATTGATGATTGTTGTTTTAAGTTTCAAGATGATATCTAAAGGTGTTTTCATGAAGTATATGTGTGTGTTAGTTAAAATCCATGAACTTTATGTGGTTTAACATGGTGAAATTCATGAAACACATCTAAGCTAAAAGAATGCATGCAAAGTGTTTGATAGAATGCCTAAGATAATAAGATTCATGTCCCATGATTTAATAGTGCTTAAAATGACAAGTCCATGCTCTACGCTTTAGGATTCCACATGAATTCCACGTGATTGATGTGCATTGTTTTTGTGATATGTATTGAGCATGATAATGAAGATATGGAATTATGTACATATTGTATGCATTTCCCTTCCATGTATAAGATTTTGAGAACCATGATTAGTATGAAATCCCCATACTATGATATTGTGAATTGTGGACTCTACTTTTACGATCAAGTTAGTCATGTGTGTCAATTTCCTTCCATCGAGTCCAGGGGGTAATTGTACCTGAAAAATATAGTTGTGTGCCTAGATCCATGTCATGTTATCACGATAATCTCAGTCAAGCCATGATTTATAGAACTCAATCGATCATGTGACTCAGGAAATCTTAAAAACTTCATGATATCAGTTAAGTCTTAGATAGTAGTACTATTCCATCAGTCGATGGAAGTCAGTTACTAAGTCTATGTACAGTCAGTTAAATTATGTTTAGTCTCTTCAGATGGGAGTAGAAGTTAGCACTGAGTGAACCCAAGGATGGGAACTCACCTGCCAGTTTAGGGTTTGATTCTTAGTAGTCATCCTTATATTCCAGAACTACATAGCCAGCGTAGGTTGAGACATCTTAACCTGTCAGATTAGGGTTGATTAGGTGGCCTAAACTATCAGTTTAGGGTTCCCACCATTCTTATTTAGTGTACCTGCCAGCTAAGGGTCACTCACAGATGTCCTTACCAATGGCGCGGTATTGATATCCCTCCAGTCGGGGCAGAGATTGGACTCCAACTTAGCTATATGCATTATTAGGGCATGTCAGTTAAAAAACTACCTTCCACAGCTTCAGACTGAGTCTTAGTAAAAGAACTCAGATAGTTCTTCAAATATCAGTATACAAAAACTGTCAAATACAATCAAATTCAGTTATGGTACAGAATTCAGATAGTTCCATCAGATTCAGGACTATCAGACACAGTTGTCCATGTTATCAAAACTACAGTATAAGTATGTTAGTTATCTATAAACCATGTATTATCATACAGATATAGATATCATGAAATCACGATCTCAGTTACTATGTTTGTATGTTTCCACTCTTACATTCATATCAGTCAGTCAGTTAGCATTGTTCATGTATGAGAATCCTTTTGCATTTAGCCTACCCCACTCGTATAATCAGTACTCCCATCTGTACTGACACATTTGTGCTATGGTGCTTTGTTTTATGTTACACCATAGTTTCAGAGATACGAGTTCTAGATCAGTAATAGCATCCCAGTCACAGAGTTATAGTAAGTCCTCATACATTCGAGGAAGATATTATTTTATTTCATTTTTTACTTTAGTTTTTGCTAGACGGATTTAGTTCGAGACATGTTCCTTCAACTCCTTATTTAGACAGTATTTAGAGGCTTTCAAATTTGTTTCAAACTTCAGTTTTTTTTGGTATTTGTCACCCCATATGGATGTTATGGTTTGTCAGATATTTTATTCAGCTGAACCTTATGGCCTATTATTCATGTTTTCCACATTATTATGTCATATATTACAGTGTACAGTTACATATATCAGTCATGGGTTAGCTTGTGGTCCTTCGGGGTTATAAGCACCGTTACAAACTTGGTATCAGAGCCTAAGGTTCAATAGAGTCCTAGGAAGTCTGAAAGCCGTATCTAGTATAGTCTTATGCATAGGTGTGTTGCGCGCCACATTTATGTGCAGGAGGCTATAAGATGTTTTAGGAACAGTTTCCCTTCTTTCAGTATTCATATCGTGCTTGTGAGTATAATCTCAAGTTAAACTCTCAGTCTAATCCGTTCTTCTCTTATTTTAGAACATGCCTCCACATAGAAGAAACCAGCTAGCTCTTCAATCCCATGATCCTTTTGGGCGAACACATTTTTCATGCGGAGTTTAGAGCCACATTCACCATACTTTCTAAGTCTGTGGTTGCCCAAAATAAATGGACAGCAGTTATTCCGGCCAATCCAGTGGTCAAATCAGCCACAGCTAGAATTCGAGACTTTACTCGAATGAACCCTCCATCTTTATTCGAGTCTATGTTTGATGAAGACCCTCAGGAATTCATTGACCAAGTCCATAAGGTGGTCATAGACATCATACGAGTTACTTCTTTTCAGAGTGCTGAGTTAGCCGCATACTAGTTACATGATATTGCTCACACTTGGTACAAATAGTGGAAGTTTGAGAGGTTAGAGGATGCAGGACTTATAGAGTGGGAGGAATTTATCACGGCTTTCTTAGACAGGTTCTTTCCCCAAGATTGAGGAAGGCAAAAGTTCTTGACTTCATTAACCTCAGGCAGGGAAATATGATAGTTAAAGAGTATTCTCTTAGATTTACTCAGCTAGCTAGATATGCCCCTCATGTGGTTGCAGACAATAAGGCTAAGAGGAGTAAGTTCTTGTCAGGGGTGAATGATAGCGTGGTAAATGAGTGTAGGTCTACAATACTGAATAGTAATATGATTTAGCTAGGCTCATGACCTATGCTCAGCAAATAGAGGAGCAGAAGGTTAGGACTAGGGAAAGGCAGAACAAGAGAGTAAGGTCTGACAGTTTCAGTTTTACTCAACCTAAATCAGAAGAAGGAAATCGTTTGTAGTTTCATCCTAAGCCAGCAGTTTTAGCTCCTTCCTACGCCAGTACCCCAGTGCCGAAATTCAGAGACAGAAATAGAGATAGAGAACCAGGCTCTAAATATCAGGGCAGTGTTAGCAGTGCCTGAACTAATCCACTATGTCAGACTTGTAGTAAGAACCACAAGGGTATTTTTAGAAGAACTATTCCATAGCCCATTTCGATCGCCTAAATCAGTAGGGTATCGCTTCTAGTGCTACTAGTAGGCAATGCCCAAACAGACTTTATGCTCTTTAGACCTGACAGGATCAGGAAAATTCTCCTGATGTCATTACTGGTACATTACAAATTTTCTATGTTTTTGTTTATGCTTTGATAGACCTAGGTGCTTCATTATCTTTTATTACTCCTTACATAGCAAGCGATTTTGGAATCAGTCCCAAAATTTTAGCAGAGCCCTTTTTAGTCTCTACCCCTGTGGGTAAAACTATCATAGCTCGGCAGATATACAGAAACTTCCCAGTTATGATATTTCAGAAAGCCACATCAGCAGATTTAGTAGAGTTAGAGATGAATGATTTTGATGTTATTCTCTTCATAGATTAGCTTCATTCTTTCTATGCCACAGTTGACTGCAGAAATAGGATAGTTCAGTTTCAGTTCCCAAATGAGCCCGTCCTAGAATGGAAGAATAGTAATTCATCTTTCAGGGGTCAGCTTGTTTCCTACCTTTGGGCAAGGAAAATAATTTCTAAGGGGTGTGTGCATTATCTCGTGTATGTTAAATATTCCAGTTCCGATTCTCCCAGCTTTGAATCAGTCCTAGTGGTTAATGAATATAACGTCTTTCTCAAAGATCTTCCAAGCATTCCTCCCGAAAGGGAAATAGACTTTGGTATAGACCTTCCCCCAGATACTCAGCCTATTTTTATTCTGTCATGCAGAATGGTACCAGTAGAACTCAAGGAACTAAAAGATTAGTTGAAGGATCTCTTAGATAAGGGATTGATTAGGCCCAGTGTATCCCCATGGGGTGCACCAATATTATTCGTGCGCAAGAAATACGGTTCTCTCAGAATGTGTATTGATTATCGTCAACTCAACAAAGTTATGGTCAAGAACAGGTATCCATTTCCCAGAATAGATGACTTATTTGACCAACTTTAGGGTGCTAGTTATTTCTCCAAGATAGACCTCAGATCAGGCTATCATCAGCTTCGAGTCAGAGAGTGTGACATCCCAAATATAGCTTTTCGTACTCGATATGGTCACTTCGAATTTCTAGTCATGTCCTTTGTTCTTACCAATGCCACTGCAGCTTTCATGGACTTCATGAACTGGGTGTTCAAGCAGTACTTGGACATGTTCGTCATAGTCTTTATAGATGATATTATGATCTATTCTCGTACAGAGCGTGATCATTCAGACCATCTTAGAATTATTATTCAGACTCTCAGAGATCATCAGTTGATCACCAAGTTCAGTAAGTGCAAATTTTGGCTAAGATCAGTAGAATTCCTTGGCCATATTATTTTCGGTAACGGCATTAGAGTATATCCTCAAAAGACTAAAGCGGTAAGAAACTAGCCTCGCCCTGTATCTCCATCAGATATTAGTAGTTTCTTGGTTTTGGTTGGCTAATATAGACGGTTTTTCAAGGGATTTTCTTCTATTACATCTCCTATGTCTAGATTAACTCAGAAGAAGGTTAAGTTTAAGTGGTCAGATTCTTGCGAGAAGAGTTTTTAGGAGTTGAAGACTCGACTTACCTCAGCTCTAATTCTAGCTCTTCCAGATGGTTCAGATGGGTTCGTAGTATATTGTGATGCATCCAGAGTGGTTTTAGGTTATGTCCTCATACAGAATGGTAAGGTCATAGCCTACACCTCCAGACAGTTAAAGCCCCATGAGAAGAATTATCCTACTCATGATCTTGAGTTAGCAGCCGTAGTTTTTGCCTTAAAGATTTGGAGGCATTATCTATACAGAGTTCATGTAGATGCCTTCACAGATCATAAAAGTTTCCAGTATGTCTTTTCTTAGAAAGATCTCAATCTTTGTCAAAGAAGGTGGTTGGAGCTCTTGAAAAATTATGACATGAGTGTCATTTACCATTCGGTCAAGGCCAACATTGTGGCTGACACTCTCAGCAGACTCTCCATGGGTAGTGTGTCTCACGTTGAGAATATCAAGAAGAAGATAGCTCAGGAAATCCATCAGCTCACTATGCTTGGTGTTCGCTTAGTCGACTCTTCAGAGGGTGAGGTATGTGTTCAAAGTAGTTCAAAGTCATCTCTAGTTTTTGAGGTGAAAGAAAAGAAAGACAACGATCCTAGCTTTGTCAAGCTAAAAAAGTCAGTTCAAAACCAGAAAATAAAGGTTTTATCCCAAGGGGGAGATGGTGTTCTTCGTTGTCAGGGTCGTCTGTGTATTCCAGGTGTAGATGAATTGAGGCATCAAATTCCTGCAGAGGCGCATGGTGAGCAATACTCTATTCATCCAGGGGCCACTAAGATGTACCGCGACTTGTGGGCGATCTATTATTGGAGTGAGATGAAGAGCGAGGTTGCAGAGTTTATGGCTAAATGCTCTACCTACAGAAGGTTAAGATAGAGCATCATAAGGCCTAGTGGTTCCATTAGGATTTTACCATTCCTACTTGGAAGTGGGAAGAAGTGAACATGGATTTCGTGACGGGTTTGCCATGAACTTGTCATCATCATAATTTAGTTTGGGTCATTATAGAAAGAATCACCAAGTCAGCTCATTTCCTTCCAGCTCGTACCTCTTATTCACTCGAGGATTACACCAAACCCTATATCAAGGAGTTGGTAATATTACACGGCGTTCTATTATCTATCATCTCAGACAGAGGTACCCATTTCACCTCTCATTTCTGGAAAGCATTTCAAAAGGGTCTTGGTACCCAAGTCCATCTTAGTACAACCTTTCATCATCAGAGAGACGGTCAAGCAGAGAGGACCATTCAAACTCTTGAAGATATACTAAGGGCGTGTACAGTTGACTTCAAGGGAAGTTGGGATGACCACTTGCCTTTGATTGAATTCGCATACAACAATAGCTATCATTCCAGTATTAAAATGTCTCCATTCGAAGCTCTAGATGGTAGGAGGTGTAGATCTCCAATTGGTTGGTTTGAAGTTAGTGAGGCCTCAGTCATAGGTCCTGACTTGGTGTTCGACGCCTTAGAGAAAGTTTAGTTGATCAGAGAGAGACTCTGGGCTGATCAGAGCCAGTAGAATTTTTATGCTGATGTTCGTAGAAAGGATCTCGAGTTCAAAGTCGATGACTATGTCTATCTTAAGATCTCTCCCATGAAGGGAGTGAAGAGGTTCGACAAGAAAGGAAAACTCAGTCCCAGCTATGTCGGTCCCTTCAGGGTTCTCAGTTGTTTCGGAAAGGTAGCTTATGAGCTCAAATTGTCTTTAGATCTAGCCTCAGTTTATCCAATTTTCCATGTCTCCTTGGTCAAGAAGTATATAGGTGACCAGCAGTCGTAGTCCCTATTCAGAGCATTGATATTCAGAACAGCCTCTCTTATGAAGAGATTCCAGTCGAAATCTTAGACTACCAGACTCGTAGACTGAGGAACAAAGAAGTCCCTCTAGTTAAAGTTTTTTGGAAAAATCAGTCCGTCAAGGGAGCTACTTGGGAAGCAGAAGCAGATATGCATACCAAGTATCCTTACCTCTTCTCTGCCAATTCAGATCAAGCTTAAGGTAATAGTTCTCCTTAAGCTTATTCATTTTCATGTTCATGTTCCCAGTATAAACTTGGTATCTATTACCATTGCATACTCATTCATGCATTCATGTATTAGTTCAGTTATAAAATCATTCATCAACTATGCATTCTCATCTTGAGAGACTCAGTTTATCAGAACATTCAATCATGCTTTCATGTATTAGTTATACATGCATTAGATATGCATGAGTTCAGTATATTTAGCATATCATTCATGAAGTCATGTCTTAGTTATTCATGTTCAGTTCATGTCTAGCTTGTTTTTTATCCCCTCTCAGTTGATTCTTATTTGAGGATGAATGTTCCCAAGGGGGAGATATTGTAATACCCCGTAAAATCATAAGTCCAAAATTCAGCTCATTTGTCTTTACAAGCCTTAAGACTTAGAAAATTCTTATAAGTGTTCAACACTTAGTCTCATTTTAGACCTCCAAACTTTGGGGATTTATTAGACGACCTTCTTGACCTTCATTTTTAGATTTTCAAGATGTGTTGTGATGGGGCAAGGTCGTAGTACATCCTTGGTAAATTTTGGAATTTTTTGTATAACGTAAGGGTGTGTTTGGGTTTCCAAAATAGTAGCTCAGCGCGATAGGCCCGCGTCTCCCCAGCTAGAGAAGTGCTATAAGGCAGGCACCGCTTGGTCTAGTCCAGCAGACTTGGCGGGCGCTGCCTGGCAACTTCAGTGGGTGCCCAATCTTTAGCACTCCACCTCCGTGTTTCTAAGGGTATTTTGGACATTTTCTCAAACTATATATAGTCTTAAACACAGGATTTAGGCTCTAAAACACCAAAATATACTATTTTTATTAAAATTCTCTCAAGAACAGTCAAGAACAAGTCTAGGGTTCAATTGGGGGTTCCAAGATTCAAGCCAAATTCACTACTAATTTCATGAATTCCTAATCTAAGATATGCATAGTGTTCATCTATGGATCCATTTCGTTAATAGAGCTCAAGAACCATGTTTTGAATATTATTTTATGATTGTCTTGTTGTGATATGAGCATGTACACGTTGATGATTATTATTTAAGTTTAAAGATGACATCTAAAGGTGTTTTCATGAAGTATATGTGTTTGTTAGTTGAAATCCATGAACTTTATGTGGTTTAACAGGGTGAAATTCATGAAACAAACCTAAGATAAAAGAATGCATGCAAAGTGTTTGATAGAATGACTAAGATGATAAGATTCATGTCCCATTATTCAATAGTGCTTAAAATGACAAGTCTATGCTCTACGCTTTATGATTCCATATGAATTCCACGTGATTGATATGCGTTATTGTTGTGATATGGATTGAGCATGCTATTGAAGCTATGAAAGTATGTACATATTGTATGCATTTCCCTTCCATGTATAAGATGTTGAGAACCATGATTAGTATGAAATCTCCATATTATGATATTATGAATTGTGGACTCTACTCTTACGATCAAGTCAGTCATGTGTGTCAGTTTCCTTTCATCAAATCCTGGGGGTACTTGTACCCACAAAATAATGCTTTATGCCTAGATCCATGTCATGTTATCATGATAATCTCAGTCAAGCCATGATCTGTAGAACTCAGTCAGTCATGTGACTCAAAAAATCTCAGAAATCTCATGATCTCAGCTAAGTCTCAAATAGTAGTACTATTCAGTCAGTCAACGGAAGTCTGTTACTCAGTCCATGTATATTCAGTTAAATCATGTTCAGTCTCTTTAGATGGGAGTAGAAGTTAGCACTGAGTGAATCCAAGGATGGGAACTCACCGCCAGCTTAGGGTGTGATTCTTAGCAGTCATCCTTGTGTTATAGAACTACGTTGCTAGGGTAGGTTAAGATAGCTTAACCTATCAGATTAGGGTTGATGAGGTGTCTTAACCTATCAGTTTAGGGTTCCCACCGTTCTCATTTTGAGTACCTGCTATCTAAGGGTCACTCATAGCTGTCCTTACCAGTGGCGCAGTATTTACACCTCTCCATTTGGGGCAGAGGTTGGACCCCAACTTAGCTATATGCGTTATTGGGGCATATTGGTTTAACAACTATCTCCCACAATTTCAGACTCAGTCTCAGTAAAAGAACTCAGATAGTTCTTCAGATATCAGTATACCACGACTGTCAGATACAGTCAAATTTAGTTATGGTACGAAACTCAGATAGTTCCATCAGATCTAAGACTGTCAGACACAGTTGCCCATGTTATCAGAACTACAGTATCAATCATGTCAGTTATTAGTAAACCATGTATTAGCGTATAGATATACATATCACAAAATCATGATCTCAGTTACTATCTATGTATATTTGCACTCTTATGTTCGTACCAATCAGTCAGTTAGCATTGTTCATGCATGTGAACCCTTTGGCATTTAGCCTACCCCACTTGTATACTCAGTACTCCCATCTGTACTGACGTATTTTTGCTATGGTACTTTTTTTATGTTACACCATAGGTTCAGAGACACGAGTTCTAGATCAGCAGTAGCATCCCAATTGCAGAGTTGCAGTGAGTCCTCATCTATTTGAGAACGATATTATTTTATTTCATTTATTACTTCAGTTCAGTTTTTCTAGATGGAGTTAGTTGGAGACATGTTCCTTCTACTCCTTATTCAGACAGTATTTAGAGGCTTTCAAATTTAGTTCAAATTTGTTTCAGACATCAGTTGTTTTGGGTATTTGTCACCCTATATGGATGTTGTGGTTTGTCAGATATTTTATTTAGTTGAACCTTATGGCCTATTGTTCATGTTTTCCACATTATTACGTCATATCTTGCAGTGTAAAAGTACCTATATCATTCATGGATTAGCTTGTGGTCCTTCGGTGTTATAAGCACCATGTAGTATTTCTATTCAGAAAATTAGGGTGTTACATTATCAAATCTGAGTAGTATTCCTTCCTTCAATGAAACTTAGTGAAATCTGTCTAGTTCAGTCAGTAACACTATCAGTGAAAGCTTAGTCAAGCCTAGTATGAACTAGAAAATCAGTTCAGTGTCTATTCAGTTGGGAGTAGGATTTATCATCAAGTGAACCCAGGGATGAGGGCTCACCTGTCAGCTAGCAGAGGGTGTGATCCATAGAAGCAATCCTTGTGTTCTAGAACTACGTAGCCAGCATAGGTTGAGATGTACCCCTATGATTCTACGAATTTTACATCTCATTTGAGTTTTCTTACTAAGAGGGGTTGACGGAAGAGCTCCCTGTCAGAGAGGGTTAACTCATATCTTGTCTTTACATGTGGCACAGTACTGATACCCTTTCAGCTGGGGTTATAGGTTAAACCCCACTAGTTTAGATTCGAGGCATGTCGGTTAGATGATTACCTCCCACAGTCTCAGTCTTAGTCTCAGCAAAATAACTCAGATAGTTCTTTAAATTCAGGACTGTTAGATACAGTCACTCAGTTTAGTATGGAACTCAGCTAGTTCCATTAGAATTTGGACTATCAGACACAGTCACTCAGTTAACAGTAAATTAGTGATACAAAACTCATGTTATCAGTAATCAAACTTAGTATTCAGTATTATCCCAATCTCATTTATAGTTATGTATTCTCACATTCATGTTATTCAGTCAGTTAGTATTATTCATGCATATGAATGCCATGCATTCAGCCTACCTCACTTTGCATACCAGTACATTCAAATATACTGACGCATATTTTTCTTCTGCGCTATAGTATTTTATACCATAGGTTTGGACGCTCAAGTTCCCGATCACACTTAGCTTTGGATTCAGCTAGCAGCAGTAGATTTGCAGTGAGTCCTCATCATTCAAGGATAGCATGATTATTTTATTACTTCATTATTTCAGTTTTAGTAGACGGAGTTAGTTGGGGACATGTCCCATCAAATCTATAGTTTTTAGATAGTTAGAGGCTTTCAGACTAGCATGTTCAGACAGTTTATTTCAGTTTTGATATTGATATAATGTATTTTTAGATGTTATATTTTATCAGATATTTGAACCTTATGGCCTTTCAGCCCTTTTATTCCATATTTATACAGTATATTATATAGTGCTCAGTTATAGATATCAGTAATGGGTTAGCTTGTGGTCCTTTGGGATTGCTCGCACCGTGTAGCATTCTAGGTATCAGATTCGGGGTGTTACAAACTTTGTATTAGAGCCTAAGGTTCAATAGAGTCCTAGGAAGTCTGAAAAGCGGCATCTAGTAAATTTTTATGCATGGGTGTGTTGCACGCCACATTTATGTACAAGAGGCTATAAGATGTTTTAGGAATAGTTTTCCTTCTTTCAGTATTCATGTCGTGCCAGTGAGCATAAGCTTAAATTTATAACTCTTAGTCTAATCCATTTCTCTCTTTTCATTTACAGAATATGCCTCCCAAAATAAGAAATGAAAATCAGTTAGCCCCTCAGCACGTTCAGGCAAATCCCCTGGACGAGCATGTCTCCCATGCAGATTTTAGGACTGCATTCACTACTCTAGCCAAGTCCGTCATAGCTCAGAATAAATGGCCAATTTCTATTCCAACTAACTCAGTGGCCAATACTGCTACATACAGTATTTGGGACTTCACCCAAATGAATCCTCCCCTATTCTCAGGTTCTAAATTCAAAGATGATCTATAGGAGTTCCTCGACCAAGTTCAGAAAGTCATAGATATCATGGGAGTGACATCTAGTGAGAGTGCTGAGTTAAACACTTATCAACTACAAGATGTAGCTCATACATGGTTTAAGCAATGAAAAGTAGACAGGGGTATATATATAGAGCCCATAGAGTGGGAAGAGTTTGCTACTTTCTTCCTAGACCGATTCTTTCCCTTAGATAAAAAAGAATCCAAAGTATTAGAGTTCATCAATCTCAGACAAGGAAGCATAAGAGTAAAACAATACTTCCTTAAGTTTACTCAGTTATCCAGGTATGCTCCCCATGTAGTAGCAGACAGTAGATCCAAAATGAGAAAGTTTGTGTCTGGGGTTATAGTTAGAGTAGTTAAGGAGTGCAGGACTGCGATGTTGATTAAGGAGATGGACATATCTAGGATTATGGTCAATGCTCAACAAATTTAAGAGAAAAAGCTTAAAAAGAGAGAGAGAGAATAAGAGAGCCAAAACAGGTAGCTATAGTTTTTCTCAGCCAGGGTCGCAGGGTGGTAACCGTTCTCAGCATAGTCAGAAATTTTTAGTCCCAGTTCCATCCTTAACTAGTGCGTCAGTACCAAAGTTTAGAAATAACCATAGGGATAGGGCGCTAGGCTCTAAAAACTAGGGTAGCAAGAGTAGGAATTTTACTAATTCGCTTTGCGAAGAGTATGGTAAGTATCATAAAGGGGTGTGTAGAGACGGCAGTGATGTGTGTTTCAAATGTGGCAAGTCAGGTCACAAGGTTTGAGACTATCCTAAACCCGGCCCTCGAAGTCAGCACGATTGTCCTTCATCCCAGTCTGGTCACCCGAATCAGCAGGGTGCAAATTCCAGCACTATCAGTCTTGACAGAATCAAGAAAATCCTCCTTATGCAGTCACTGGTATATTATCGATCCCTCATTTACATGTTCACATTTCTTTAGATTCAAGAGCTTTTTTTCCTTTTGTAACTCTTTACATAACAGTTAATTTTAAGGTCAGACCATATGTTAATAGGACTTTACTCAGTCTCCATCCATCGGGTCAGCCCATCATACCACAAAATATATATAGGTACTATTTGGTTATGATATCTCATAAATTCAGGCCTTCAGGTCCCAGTAGTAATACCAGTATGCGTAGGAAATCCAAAAGGAAAGATGATTCCTGACCTATTCCTACCTCAGTGCCAAGTTTTGTACTTCAACCATCATGATACTTATGCATGCTTTATGTTTCAATCCCGTGAATACAGGTTATATCCATGCATTTTTCATAAAATAGTGTGTGTTTCAAGTTCCTAGTATGAGGAGTTCCAGTTCACCTAGTGTTACGACTCATGTCCCATGAACACAAAAATTCCAAGATTAGGTCATACATCCCATGACTCATGCTCCACTCCTAATGATCAGCCAAACTCAAATTATGTCACGTATACTCTTAGTTTAGATCCCTCGGTTAATCTGTGGTGTTGATGCTCTATCCCTCAAGCCTCAGTTACAACATCAGTTTAGTAATCAATATTCAGTAAAGGACTCAGATAGTCCTACAGGACCATGGCTTTCAGTTATCAGTTATGTAGCCATCAGAAATCAGTACTTCAGTACCAGTCTAAACCTTGGTTATTAAAAACTAGCATTCAGTTTCAGTTGCACTCTTAGTTATAGTTACAGTCTCAATTACCGTTTTAGCTACAATCTCAATCTTAGTCCTAGCCCAGTAATCAGTTTAGCAACCTAGTTTAGTTTTAGGATTTCCTGACCATTGTTTATGGCCATCAGTTACTTAGTTATTAGTATTTCAATACCCCAGTTTACAGAATGTTTTCAAAATATGTTAGATGTATGATCTTGTATTCTTAAGGTAATACAGTTTTTACTCACTCATGCTCAGTTACCTTATGTTACCCAGTTAGTCATTATCTTCTATGCATTATACTCTACAGTTTCAGTATAGTTGTTCAGACTAAGTTCAGTTAAGTCTTGCAAATCCAGCATTTAGTTATCAGTCCTTTAGTTAATCAAATGAGTAGTATATTTAACCAGTCGTGCTCAGTACCCATGTGATTATTTTGGGTGGTCTCGAGTGACATGTTGTACTAAGGTGGAGAGTATAGTTGAAAGAGTGTCGGACAAGTACTTTAGTTAAGTATAATTTTTTATTAAGAGTTAGTTTAAGTAGCTAGTAATTCATTTTAGCAGTCAAGCGAACAAGTTCGGATGGTGTCGTTTCCCTTCATTCCATCTAGTCGCACTATCCGGAGTCCCACGAATGTGATCATTCTAAGATGGACCAACTATGCAGTTGTGTGCTGAGCTTAGTTCATGTATCACGTCTTAGTTTTTGATCTCAGATATTCAGCCACAATTCAGTTCGTAGGTGCCTTGTGCATCGCCCTAGTTTTCCTCAGTATCTCAAAAAAATCAGTATTCTTCGAGGGACCTAGTGTCCCTAAAAAACTTAATAATTCAACACATTAAGGAAACTTCAAGAATAGGAAGTGGCTTAGTCTCAAAGATTGTTAGTGTTACTTCATTGGCAAGTCAATCGGTTGTTAATCTCGATATTTGGTGGTAGGGCCTTGAAAATAATGGAGTGTTCTCGGTAATGTCTTGTCTTTTTATGAGGATTTTTTGGTTTGGGGTGGCTTGTTTTTCCATGCAATGTAATATGGGTTCCAAGTGTGCTAAGGAAGGTGTATTTCTTTTACTTGGTTAGCTACTAGTGCGGTGATTTTGACTGCAAAAGTTAGAAAGTGGAGGGTTGTCTATATTAATTGGTGTTACATGCGTAAGGAGGTGGGTGAGGACATGAATCATCATTTTCTACATTGCGCGCTAACCATGAGGCTATGGTGTGATGTTTAAGTGGTTTTGGCACCCCGGGGAAATTCCAAATGGTGTGAAAGAACTGATTTCAATTGGATGAGGGGGAGAAGGAAGAGATGATGAAGGGCTTCAAATGTGATTCCACTTGTGTTAATGTGGGTAGTTTGGAGAGAGAGAATAACTATATACATTTTGTTGGATAAATAAGGAATAACAAATAAAACTATTCACAATTAAATAATGGGGGATAAATTGGAAAAATAATGAAACCAAGATTTTTATGTGGGAATCAATCTTTTGAATAAGGGAAAGAAATAACAAGCCATAATAAGATGTTGGTATTACTATAGCAAGAAATTTTACATTGTGTAGGTCTCAGTAAAATATTACAAAGATCAGTACAAATAATCCTCTTTTGAAATGTTATTTCACCTCACTAAAATATCGTCCGCTCTAATTTTTTATTCACAAACTATTTTATATCGAATACCTCACCGCTCTCTGTACATTTTTATCTTTGTGTTGGTGTGTAACAAAATGAATTATCCCTGCCGATGACATGAGTGACATCAATGAAAGACGATGATTCAAAATGTTCACTATGAACATTTAAATGGTTGACTTACCAAATCAATATCTCTTGACATTTTTGTAAACTTGCAGCCAATGAATACATTTGTGGCATGGAATGGACCATACACCAAGAAAATTTCCACATACTCGAAAAAGAATTTCAAGAAAAAATATTTTCAGCAATATATTTCCAAGGAAAAAGACTTCTGTCATACCAAACACCATTAATTACGGCTTGATTAATTTGATTGAAATTATTTCTATCTATTCAACCCAATTTCCTTACATGGAAATGTCCCCCATCATGCATGAAGAGCAGAATAACATATCAAATATGATGTCACAAGTAGAGTCTGGAAAAGGTGGACTGTTCGCAAATTTTACCCCTACTTTTTTGGATAGGAGGTTGTTTCTGAAATAGTTATACGTCTATAACAAAAGCACAGCTTGAGATCTGTATAATATTTCAAAGCGAAAATTTAAGTTGATCACTCATTGTTCTATATTATCGAACTGATTTTCACAAACAATCATTGCATTTTTAAGAAGACCCTACACGACTTTTAACATCCACCCATGCTGTTTATATATCTCTCTTGAATTTTGATTTGAAATTAACACCAAAGCAGAGCTTTCTTTGTTGCAAAAATGAGTTACAGACTATTTCTACTAGCATCGTTCTTTCTCTGTCAACTTGCTTTTTCTTCATCCATACCTCATTTGTGCAACAAAGATGAAAGCATTTCCCTTGTAACATTCAACAAATCGCTTACTATAGATCCGTCAGCATCTGCTGATTGTGATTATTCTGGTCAGCCATACTATGGAAAAATAAGTTCATGGAATATGAGCAGAGATTGCTGCTCGTGGGATGGAGTGATATGTGATGAGATAACTGGACATGTTGTTGAACTTGATCTCAATTGCAGCCAGCTTGTAGGGAACATCGACTCGAATAGCAGCCTTTTCCAACTCTCTCGTCTCCAAAGGCTCAATCATTCTAGGAACACATTCTCTAACTCACATATTTCTCCTTTATTTGGCAGGCTTTCGAGTTTGACACATCTTGATCTTTCCTACACGTCTTTATCTGGTCAAATTCCTTCGGAAATATCTCATCTTTCCAAGTTACAGTCTCTTCATTTACTAAACTACGATATACAACTTGGACCTCACAATTTTAAAATTCTCCTTCAGAATTTGACTCAATTAAGACTGCTTGATCTTAGATTAGTAAACATCTCTTCCACCATCCCTCCAAAATTTTCTTCTCATTTAACGACTTTGAGACTGGGAGATACAGATTTGTACGGGATAATACCTGAGAGGATTTTTCACTTGTCGAACTTGAAAGAACTTGACTTATCCTACAATGATCATCCCAGTGGTTATTTTCCGACGACAAAATGGAATAGCACGGCATCTATCGAGGAGTTATATCTCTCTCAAGTGGATTTTTCTGGTAGTTTCCTGCCTGAATCTATTAGCTATCTAACTTCCTTGCGTTACGTGATGCTTAATTCTTGCAATCTATCGGGGAAAATTCCAAAATCTCTTTGGGATCTCACCCGTTTAGAGCATCTGGACCTTAAAGATAACCTACTTGAAGGATCAATTCCTCTATTTACAAGTGGACTGCAGAATCTATCTTACCTTCGGTTATTGAATAACTTGCTAAATGGAGTGATACCATCCTGGAAATTCTCCCTGCCATCACTGAGTAAACTTGACTTGAAGGATAACCACTTTTGCGGTCAACTTGAGGATTTCAGGTATAATTCAGTACTAACCCATATTGATTTAGGTCACAACCAGTTACAAGGCTATCTTTCCGAATCAATTCAGAAACTTGTGAACCTAGCCTCAATTCATTTAGAGCACAACCAGTTCCAAGGTCCTCTTCCAAAGTCACTTCAGAACCTTGTGAACCTAACGTGGCTTGATCTTTCATCTAACAATTTTAGTGGCAATGTAGATGTCAGCATCTTTTCAAACCTCAAACAACTTTTCCTTCTTGAACTATAACATAATAGTATTTCGCTGACCAATGAGAACAATGTCAATTCTACCTTGCCTCAATCTGTTGAATCGTTGGGGTTGTCCGGTTGTGAAATAAGAGAACTGGATTTTTTGAGATCAGCAAAGCAGCTTTCGTACTTGGATCTTTCAAATAACAAGATTCAAGGAAGAATTCCTGATTTTGCATTGTCTAATTGGATGAATTCCATGTCAAATCTTAATCTATCCCACAACATGTTGACAAGTAGTAACCAGATTCATCTTCTTCCTCTTCTTGATATTGATTTGCAGTCCAATTTTCTTCAAGGGCCGCTACCAATTCCACCGCCCTCTGTGCAATTGTTCTTCATGTCAAAAAATAGTCTCACTGGGGAGATCCCTTCTTCTTTTTGCAATTTGACATTGTTAGGATCGAGAATCCGGATAGTGCGGAATTAAATAAAGTAATTGTTTGAAGACGATAACAAAACGATAATAACGATAAGTTAAGAAAATAAAGGAGGCACAAATTTAACGTGGTTTGGTCAACTTGACCTACGTCCACAACCAAAAGAGAAGCAACTTCACTAAACACCAAACGGAACAAAAAAGAGTACAAAGATACAAAAGAGAGAACAAAATTAGAGTAATTAAATACTCTAATAGCCCAAATACCCAAAAAAATAACCTCACAAAGATCACTCCAAAGAAGAGGTTCACTCAAAATATTTCCCAACACAACTCTCTTACAAATACTCTCTACAAAGAAGAAAACAAACACAACTAAATCTTCTTCAAATGTTGGTGTTTTCTCTAAATGGTATTTTTCAAAGAGGGTGGAAATGCCTCTATTTATAGGCACAAAACAAACCTACGTTGATGTCATCAATAACATCAACACACTACTTTAGCAATCAAACTTGACAAGAAAACAACTTGCATGCAATGTTGGACAAGCCAACCAAATTTGACAAAGATAACAAATGATCTTGCAAGTGCTTGGTAGCAACTTTGGTTGACCAAGTGTGAATCCAAGAAACAAACAAAAGGCCACATTACAAAACTCCACCTTGTCCTGAGTTTGTTCAATATAGTAAATTTGCTCCACCTTCTTCACAAAGCCTCAAAGGACTTTCAAAATTCTATGACGTCTGAATCAAATGAGTCTCTATCTGAAATTGAACCAGTAGCAACACCTGTAATAGTAGATCCCAACAGTGTGTACAGCGTCCCAGACTTGCGTGCCTTCATAACCACAAGACCACCTCAAGAGATTCAAGAACTCCACCTTCACCTATGTATTTGCACCCAAAAGATTCTAGAGTGCCCAAAAAGATGAGATTTTTCTTCAACTCAGGAACACATCTAACATTTCTAAGAGTTCTTACAATACCATCATGCATTTTAATTCGGACGGTACTTGTTCCAACAATTTTGCAAGCAACATTGTTGCCTACCAAGACAACTCCACCTTCAACAGGATCATATATAGAAAACAAGTCCTTGCTAGGACACATATGAAATGAACAAGCTGAATCTAAAATCCACTTATTGTTAGAACAAGAAATATTTTCGGTTACTAAAAATATTGCTCCTTCAATCTCATCAGCAGCTACACTTGCTTCAGCGGTGTCAGAATCTCCATGCTCATTTTTCTTTACTTTTCCCTTGTTTTGCAACTTAGGACAATTAAACTTAATGTGGCCTTTTTTATGATAGTAATAACACACTGGATTACTAAATCTAGACTTTTCGTTAGATTTACTCCTGACAAATAAACTGAATGCCTGATTTCCACTACCTTCCCCAGTAATATCTCTATCTATCTGATCTTTAGATTTCAGCATAGATTTGATTTTTCTATAAGAGATATTTTCTTTCCCATAAAGTATAGTATCTCTAAAATTCTTAAAGGAATGGGGTAGGGAACATATTAGCAAAATAGCATGATCTTCTTCCTCAACCTTGACATCTATATTACTTAAATCCATAAGAATGGAATCAAAGGCATCAAGATGTGACAGTAGGGAAGTATTTTCATCCATACGAATTGTATAAAGCTTTTGCTTCAGGTAGAGTCTATTCTCTGCCGTCCTTTTCATATACAGGCTTTTCAAATTTTCCCATATGCCTTTGGCAGTGATTTCCGAAGCTACTTCACGTAATACATCATTAGAGAGATTTAGTATAATACTAGATCTCGCCTTTTTATCAAGGCTATCAAACTCCTCATCTGTCATTTTTTCTGAAATTTTCTCTTTTCCTTGCAGTCCCATATCTGAACCATCCTGAACTAAGATAGCTTCCTTTTTCAACTACCACATACCAAAGTTTGCACTTCGGTCAAATTTCTCAACATAAATCTTTGTAATCGTCAGGTGACTACTAAGACAAAATCAGGATTAACCTCGCTCTGATACCAATTTGTTAGGATCAAGAATCCCGGATAGTGCGGAATTAAACAAAATAATCGTTTGAAGACGATAATAAAACGATAATAACGATAATAACGATAAGTTGAGAAAATAAATGAGGCACAAATTTAATGTGGTTCAGTCAACTTGACCTACATCCACAACCAAAAGAGAAGCAACTTCACTAAACACCAAACAGAACAAAAAAAGTACAACGATACAAAAGAGAGTATAAAATTAGAGTAATTAAATACTCTAATAGCCCAAATACCCAAAAGAATAACCTCACAAAGATCACTCCAAAGAAGAGGTTCACTCAAAGTATTTACCAACACAACTCTCTTACAAATACTCTCTACAAAGAAGAAAACAAACACAACTAAATCTTCTTCAAATGTTGGTGTTCTTCTCTAAATGGTATTTTTCAAAGAGGGTGGAAATGCCTCTATTTATAGGCACAAAACAAACCTACGTTGATGTTATCAATGACATCAACACACTACTTTGCCAACCAAATTTGACAAGAAAACAACTTGTATTCAATGTTGGACTAGCCAACCAAATTTGACAAGAAACAAATTGCATGCAATGTTGGACTAGCCAACCAAATTTGACAAAGCCAACAAATGATCTTGCAAGTGCTTGGTAGCAACTTTGTTTGACCAAGTGTGAATTCAAGAAACAAACAAAAGGTCACATTACAGACATCATTACTAGTTCTAGATTTGGCAAGAAACAATTTGAAGGGAGCAATTCCACGATCTTTGGGTAGCATGAGCGACGACCTCAAAGTTTTGGATATGCAATGCAACAGCCTTTCTGGGAATCTCCAAACAGGTTTTGCATTTGGAAATGGACTTAAAATCCTCAACCTGCATGGCAATATTTTCCAAGATCGTTGGCCAATTGCAAAGAGTTGGAAGTTCTTGACTTACAAAACAAAAACCTCAGTGATGCATTCCCTATGTGGTTGGGCACTCTTCCAGATTTACAAGTTTTAAGCTTTAGATCCAATAAATTGCATGGTCCCATTACAACTTCAGGGATTAAAAACTTGTTTCCTCGGCTGCGGATATTGGATCTCTCTTCCAATGCTTTTACATCAGAGTTACCAACAAGTTTTTTCCGACATTTGAATGCCATGAGGAGAATGATCAAACAATGAAAGTGCCAAGTGAAGAATAGCTTGAATATTACCAGGATTCGGTAGTTATTGCAACAAAGGGACAAGATCTTGAAGTTGTGAGAATCTTGTATTTGTACACCACTATTGATCTCTCAAACAACAAATTTGAAGGACATATTCCTAGTGTTATGGGAGATCTTATTTCACTTCCGGTGTTGAATCTGTCTTATAATAGATTTCAAGGTAATATACCACCATCACTTAGGAAGTTATCTGTAGTCGAATCATTGGATCTTTCGTTGAACAAGCTTTCGGGAGTGATACCGCAACAACTTTTTTTCTCTTACATCTCTTGAAGATTTTAATCTCTCCCACAATCATCTTGAAGGATGCATCCCGAGAGGACCTCAATTGGGTACATTTGGGATCAATTCGTATGAATGCAATGATGGATTACGTGGATTCCCTAGTTCGAAAGATTGTGGAAGTAGCTGGAGATCAGAGACAAAAAATGCAGCACATGCTCTGGATGAAGAAAGCAATTCCTCGTTTCTGAGTGAACTCAGCTAGAAAGTGGTTCTTATGGGATATGGTAGTGGACTGTGTATTGGATTCTCCATAGAATATGTCATGCTTTCTTCTCCAAATCCAAATTGGCTTTCAAGGATCGCTGAAGATTTAGAATACAGAATCATTATGAGAAGGAGAAAGAAGAAGCGAGGTCAAATGCATTACAGAAGAAGAAAAAATGGTGTCTAGACAAGTTCCAAGAAGTACAAGATCATGTAAGTTCAAATTAATTTCTTTTTATTGTAGCTGGTATTATCATCTTCATAAGAATATTTCTTGTTTTATTATCTTGCATAAAAAGGAACAATAAATTGCAAGATGTATCTAAATTGAATAGTGAAGTGAATCATTTGATGAGAAGTATACAGTTCTATTTGTATCTACTCTTAGGAAGTAACAAAAATAAAAAAAGGGAAGATGTAACTCATCTGGTCCTCATTATGCAAAACCAATAGGATCATTTCAGTTACGACAGAAACCACCATACAAGTAGGAATAGCTCAGGGGCGATCAATCCGGACCAACAATGAGAAGCGGTCAAATCAGTAGCAAAGGCACCAGGCGAACAAAAGATTGTTCTAATTCGAATTGTTTTAATTGTTAGTTTACCATCTCCCTTGTTATCTAAAAGAAAATAGTGTTTGAAACAATTACTCGGTGTCATGATAGATCGAGCTTGCATTGCCATTACTTCATTTCGATATAATGTGTGAGAATTGAAATAACTGATCCATATCTTACTATTTTCTTTTTAACCTTTGTGAAATAAATGTAGGCATGCAATGTATTGCAAACTGCTTTAAGTTACTGCACTAGTTTTTATTAAAATAAATTATTTAGATTATGATAAATTTGAATTCTGAATTTTAACTAGGTTGTTAGTTTGTTTAGTTAGTTAAGATATTTTAGGTTATTTTGAATTTTGAATTTATGCTGATTTTCTTTGTAAGTTGGCTATTTAAAGCCCTCCTATGCTTCAGAAAAAATATTGAAAGTCATTGAAAGCTTATTAAAGTTTGAAAACTATTTCAATCCAAAGAAAATCATTTTAATCCCTTTTTGCTGCCCCATCTTTTTTTAAAAGAAAAAAAAACAACAACAGTGGTATCAGAGCTTCATTGATCTTACGGGATCTGTGAATTATTCCAAAGCACTACCATATCATTTTTAACGCGTAAGGGCCACCTTTTTAACCCGTCATGGCTACCTATTTTAACCCGTCAAGGCTGCCATTTTCAACCCGTGCTTATTTTTAAAGTGTTGGGCTATGATAAACCAAAAGATGTCAAGCAGCAGTCTCTCTTTGAATGCCTCAAAAATTTTTACTGAAAAAAACTGTCTAATTTGGTCGGTGAAGAAATCATATCTTGAAACCTATCTTTTATGTGATGTTTTGAGGGATGAAAAAAACTTACAACAGTTTGCAAAACCTATGAAAGTACTTTCAAACAAGACAAAATTGTTGATGGTGTTTTTCCAGCAAAGAATCAAAAGAAAGAAGAGAAAGATCAATACTAAAAAGAAAAAGTGCAAGTTCAAAACAAAAATTGAAAAATTCGGCATGCACTGCCAGAGCAAAAATTGAGGAGGGGCAACTTTTTTAAATCGCAATAACTAAAGCAAAGAGGAGTGTTGGAAATTATTTTAAGTTACTGCACTAGTTTTTAGTAAAATAAATTATTTGGATTACAATTAATTTGAATTCTGAAGTTTAACTAGGTTGTTAGTTTGTTTAGTTAGTTGAGATATTTTAGGTTATTTTGAATTTATGCTGATTTTCTTTGTACGTTGGTTATTTAAAGTCTTCCTATGCTTAAGAAAAACTATTGAAAGTCATTGAAAGCTTATTAAATTTTGAAAACCATTTCAATCCAAAAAGAGTCATTTTAACCCCTTCTTGCTGCACCATCTTTTTTTAAAAAAAAAAAAAAAAACCACACCGACTCGAGAGATGTAAATGGACAAAGAGTGTGTCAAGCTAAAGTGTTGTCTGTTGTTATTTGTTGAAGAATATCTGTATACCTCTGTACTATTTTGGGGTCTTGTGTTGTCAAAGTTCATCTCTGCTATAGCGGATTCCTTGTCGTACAAGTGCAGATTCCTAATGTTAAATTAGCTTCTTTTTATAGCATAATATCTCTCATCAATTGAATCAGGTTCATGATGCCTCTGCAATTTGAATATTTGCATGCCTATGTGCATTTTGTTGTCTTCAAGATTTTGCAGAACCAGTTGAATGTATTTTTATATATACCTTCTTGTCTAGGTTATGCAAAATCTTGAAGATATTACTGTTACGTGTTCTTGGATTACAATTAATAAGATCTCCTCTTACACATAACCTAGAAGAACTAGTTGGCTTTTGTGGAGGAGAAAGTCACATCATAATTGTTCCTATCCTTTTTCGGAGAGAAGAAGATTATATAAACACTTGCTTGATATTACACTTATCAAAATTGAAGCTATTGCATTAAATCAAACATGATAAAATCGCATAGTTGCAGACCAACACTGATAAGAAGGAAACATGGAGAAAGGAAAAAGGAGCATTCTGAGATTTGATTTGTGGAAACTGAAAGTTCAAATTCATTTCTTCAATATGTAGAGTTATAAATTTATAAATCAAGAGAAGTTTATCATATTCCCTTAGTGTAAATGCTCTAAAGTTTGTCCAAGTCAATTATATCATAAGATTTGAAACAATTCGATATTTTGCTCGTAGCACTTTTACTTCCAGGCGCTCAATCTTGATCTCGTGAATATTTACAAGACCAACCCTTTAGATCTTATTTGAAGTGGCACCACTTCAATATTTACATAGGTGGAATTATCTACTATGTCCCGGTTACTCTCGACATTACTTATCCAATTAAGAATTTATTCAACTTTTTCTGATAACAGATTGCATTAGATTTTGTCACAGTTCCCTATTATATCAGATATCTAACAATTCCTTAGCTCCCCCTTGATAATATGCAACAATGAATCATACTTTGTAATATAAGGAATAAGTGTTTTAATAACACGAAGTAACTTGTTATGTTTGAATGTATAGTAACTCAAATTTGGGTTCCCATAACTTTTGTATAGCTGAAGGTTTTAGCCTCATTTCTTCACAAGATTATTGTACTACATTGCTTCTAAATATATCTTCAAGATTAACAAAAATCTTTTTCATGGTATATTGAAAGCAAATCTTTTACCGGGCATGTCGCAGACACATGCCTAAACTTTTCATTTCCAGTCTAATGATTGGATACTCTGGTAGAAACTGAAGTTTTGTATTGGATAAACTGAAGCATCATTATGTCTATGTTGGAGGCATACTTGAGAGTAAATTGTGTTACTTGGATTGTATGGTTGTTTCTCGCTTGCTATGGGGATCAAGATGCACCATGGGTGAGAAAAGGAGACACGTCAAAATGAAATAGTGGAATGATTACAATTCGTGATCGCACCATTGAAAGGTATGGTTGGTCGTAAGCTCAAGCTCAGAAATCACGATTGTGAGTTCGGTTGCTGCGATTCCCACTCCATGGGGGATGCTGAGGTATCTAACTCAGTTTCATAATCGCGAACATGGGGCCAACTACCACGATCACAATGTTAAATATTACCAACATACATGGATGAAGTGGAAGCAGCCGATAACAAACTATGGTTACTGCTTTATTGCTTAAGTCTGTTGCATTGTCCAATAGTGTAGTAGTTAGTTAGTTGCAAGGAGTAGTTAGTTAGTTAGTTATAAAAACTTGCCAGCTAGGACACTACAAGTTGAGAAGCTTCTAGATATTTCTAGATACTTTGTACAACCTCTATAAATAGACACTTACTCAGCAAAGGAGTACTGTAAGTTTCATTTCTCACTATTGCATCAATAAACACTTAACTTTCTCTTCTTCCTACTCTTGTGAGCTATTACAGCTATGAAGTATTGTGAGTATACACTTTATGTGGAAGATTTTATCATGGTATCAGAGCACAGGGTTTTGTAGCTGTAATGCCGATGGAGATACAGCTTCAGCAGAGTAGATCTCTGAGTTTCTAGCTACAGAGCAAGTCAGAGCTGAGGAAAGCTTTATTGATTAGATATCTCTGTTCAATTACAGTTACTTTTGAGTTGTTTTGAGTTATTTCTTCGATTTCCTAGATCAATTGTGTCAATTGTTAAAAGTGAGCTATAGATCATTGTGAAATTCAGTAGATTTGTTGGTTAAAATGGCACCTAAAATAGATTCTAGTGATCCACTGTATATTGGACCTTCAGAAGTGTCTAGTGCAACTTTAATCCCAGTCAAGTTAACTGGTTTAGAGAATTATGGTGTTTGGAGTCGTTCAATGAGAATAGCATTGTTAGGAAAACGAAAATTTGGTTTTGTAACTGGAGCTTGTAGCAAGAGCAATTATAGAGAAGAATTGCATGAGCAGTGGGAAACTTGCAATACAATTGTACTTTCATGGCTGATGAGATCTGTTAGTGCAGAGTTATTAACAGGAATTGTATATGCAACCAGTGCATTTGAGGTATGGGAGGATTTGAAGGAGAGATTTGACAAGGTCAATCGAATGAGATTGTATCAGCTACATGAAGAGATCAGTACTTTGTCCCAAGGAACAGATTCTATGGCAACTTACTTCACAAAGCTAAAAAAATTTATGGAATGAGTATGATGCTATGATTTCCTCTCCATCATGTACTTGCCCAAAATCAAAGTAATATGCAGATCATATGTATGAGTTAAGGTTGATTCAATTTCTAAGTGGACTGAATGACTCATATGACTCAGCCAGAAGGCAGATCCTATTAAAGGGAATTACATCTAAATTAAATCAAGCATATGCCATGATTATGGAGGATGAGATACAACATTTGACTAATGTGGTTGCAATCACTGAGAAATCAGATCCTATGTCCATGTAGGTGAATAGAGGACCAGATTCAAGCTATGCATCTCAAGGATATAAAGGAAATAAATGTGAATATTTCCATTTTGGTGGACATACCAAAGAGAACTACTACAAGATGATAGGCTATCCAAATGATTTGAAGATAAGGAAGAAGAACAATTATAACAATGAAGGATCAAAAGGATATAATCATCAAGGATATGGGAGAAATAATGAACATGGAAACCATTATGCAGGAACATACGATTCTCACTCTAACCTTACTGATGTAGGGCAAAGTTCAGCAAGCCATGAAGGGAACTAAGAGGTACATAATACAGTGTTAAGCAAGGGACAAGGCTTCACAAATGATGAGTATAAACAGATCATGGAGCTCTTAAACAAAGATCCTCAAGATGTGAAGCAGGCAAACATGTCAGGTATGATTGCATACTCATTGTTTCACAATAAAACTCAAGAATAGATAGTAGATTCTGGTACTACTCACCACATAGCTGCAGATAAGACTGTACTATCCATAAGTACAGTAGTTAGGCCAGGAATGAGCAAGGTGAATCTCCCAAATGGTACTAAAGCTGATGTTTCACACACTGGTAAAGCTACAATACTTCAAAATGCAATGGCGGATGATGTGTTATTTGTACCTGATTTCAAAATCAATTTATTATCAGTATCCAAGGTCACTAGACAGTTGTCTTGTTTTTTATCCTTCTACCCCGACTTTTGTGTCTTCCAGGATCTTTGTAATGGTAGGGTAAGGGGGATTGGTCGATAAAAAAGAGGTCTATATATGATCATAATGGGACATAAAGAAAACAATTCCTCAAATGTGCAAATAAAACAAGGAAACTTAGTTCCAGAAGTCAATATGAATGTCATAACCCGAGTCAGGACCCTGACCGCGACAAGCATCCTAAACCATATAGGCTTGGGGGCCCCTTCCTATTTGGTACTCATGAATACCATTCATAACAATAAAGAAAAGACGTGGAATGTAACAAATGGAATTATGGTCATACTCTGAGTTCGGTTTAACATTTTGGAAATAAGTAAATCAACAACTAAACAACATTTGTCCCAGTCTGGAAAATCTCTATTACATATGAAATTGTCAAACTATCTGAAACTAGGATAAGGCCCCTAGTGGACCTAAACCAAAGTAAATAACAAGTATCTGGAAAGGAATAGGCCTTTCAGAATAAAGAAGGCTCACCAACTGCACACTTCACTTCTATCTGAAAAACTCTATGGCTTAGCAGGACCTCTAGACTGAGCCTCAGACCCTGAAATATAGGAGGTTAATACAATTATACTGGTAAGTAGAGCAATCCAAAATAATGAATTTATACACATAGAATATAGGTAAGAGCAAGTCGTAAAATACTATGCATGAAATAGTTAAGAATACATGGGCCATCTCGAATGCTTTTAAAATAATCTTGTAAATACAACTCTATGCTTTGTATTACTTATGAGCTAGGTGGTATACCCTACAACTCTGAAATTCCACGGTCTATATGGAATCTACCCTTGACTCGGCAGTCAAGCTCCCAACTCAAGTTTGTCGCAAGAGTTGAAGTCGTTGTCTCTAATACGCCTCAGGGAACTAGGCCAGCGTATGATTCCTCTTGGGGACGTAATGAAACTCGTATTGGCAAAACATGATTTTGGGATAGGAGTTATTTGAACTTAAGTCTTCTTTGGGTAACCACCTAACCCTCTTTAAGCCTATTTTTAACTCTTTTAAGACATATATTCTCTGAAATCAAATCTTAAACTCTTACTCTGTTATTACATTTATTTATGTAGTATCATCATACCCTTGACTTGCAAGTTGAATCACTAAGCCATACATTATCATGTTACAGCCTTCTCTTTCAAAACATTAATTTCTGACAACCAAACTATTCAAATAGTATATGAAGATACACATAGTGAAATTTATGAAAACATAACAAAGATTCTCAACTTCAATTCACAAACACGTGGTGGTCACTTTTCTTGTAATAAACCATGGAATTCTTTCAATAATCTTCTTTAACATTTATAAACCATAAAACTCTTATAAGATACGAAAACACCCTCTCTTTAGTTCATAGACAAGATCAAGTTCATAACAACATTTAAAACAGTTATTTTATACTTTCAATCATGCAATTTCGCAACGCTTAACATGTGAAGTCAAGAAGTAATGCAACACGAGAAGGGTTTAGTCATCCATGCTCTCAATTTAATCTTTACAAACTAAAAATGCATACTTACATATATACGTATAAAAATTAATTTCAAGGGGAGGCCTCAAGACCAGAATAATATATATACACATATCAACAAAAAGGTTGCCATTATTTGGTTTTTCAAAACAACTATTCAAACCCTTGTTAAAAACATCATAACATGCTTTTAAAGATTGATAAAACCATAATTTATGCCCATAGAGTTTTAAGGACAACCCCACGTACCTTAAGTAGTTTAATTTGAGAATTGAAACTCTGATCTTAACACTCTTCTTGAATTATTATACTTGAAGTAAGGACTCTTGATCTTTGAAATAGAGATTAGGACTTTGTTCTTGAGAAGTTTCAATGAAAAATGGGCATACTTTGCCCTACAAACACTGTAATCATCAGTTAATACGATTTGGATTTGTAGGAAAAAGACGATACTACCCTCGGACTTAAAAGTTGTTGAATAAAATCCCTTTGTTTAGGCTTACCGTGACATGGTGTAATCACGATAACTCACTGGATTGCGACATCTGCCTTTTGGGGGCTCACCGCAACACGATGCAATCACGGTGAGTTTCTAGAAATCGACAAATGTTGAATTAGCCTCCATCGCGATACGGTGAGGCTCCCATCGTTATTATTACCATGACACGGGGCAATCGTAGTGAGCTACTGGAGTAAAATCCAAATAAATTTTTAGACGCTCATGAAGACTTAATCAATGGGGAATGCTTTTGGAACAATTACGCGTAGGAATGATAGTCTACACTTTAGCCCGAAATGTTGGTCGTTACATTATCCCCCCTGGGATCATTCTGTAATTTCAAACTGATGCTTTTGTAACTTCAAAATATTTGCACTGCTTCAGAACTAATGAATTGTTTTGACGAACTGACACACTTATTTATGAAATGGCATGCCTGTTAAAGAACAGTCACATTGTTTGGATGAATAGACATGAATTTTCTTAAAAGGTTACACCTTTTAGATGAACCATTGCCTCTTTTCAGAAGAGGCATGTTGTGGCTATATAAACCTAGTTTCTTTCATAGGTTTAGTATGAAATTTTATGAATAAAAACTCTCTTCTTGTCTCAAAAATATTCTGTGTGATCAATGAAAGTGTTCTATGCGTTCGAAGAATCCGCCTATTTGAGGTACCGCTATAGTCGGATTGAAGGTCATTTTATCCTGGGAGGAAAAATTCCATAACCTCGGATACAGTGAGGGGAATTATTTCCTTAAGGAAATTCCGTGAATTCGGATGAATTGGCCTATTCAATTTCTGCTTCATCTTATTTTTTCTAAAAAAATAAATACACCTCTTGGAAAGGTCATTTTGATCTTGTGTTGAAGGTATTTGATACTTCATTGTGTTCTTGTTTATACTTGAACTCTATTTGAAGTTATTGTTGTAATATACAGATTTTGCATACCCGACTATATTGTGAGAAATAACAATCTTAAGGAAATAATCACTATTAGAGAATCTGTATAGCTTATTTTTGGAGATTAAAGTTTTTAATTTCTACTCTGCCTGAACTTAACTAGTGATTTGAAGTCATAAAAACTTTATCACAAGTTAAAGATCATTCGGTTGACAATTGAAAGTCATAAAAACTTCATTGATAACTAGAAACAAGAAGAACAGTTTCAAGTTATTTAACTTTATAAATAGTATTCTGAAAAAATACTAAGTATTCTGTCTTGTAGTGACAGGAGAAATGACAACTAAAAGTCAAATGGATGATGTGGCTACGACTGTGGGGGCAAACAATATTGCTTCATCAAGCCTCACAAATGCTCCGCCAACAATGGCACCGGCGGAGAAGCCCGAAAAATTTTCGGGCATTGACTTCGTGCGGTGGAAGCAAAAGATGTTCTTTTACCTCACCACTTTATGTCTACAATGGTTCACTAGCGAAGACGCTCCTGAGGTGTCCAAGGGAACCTCGGATAAAGACCGCTTCGTTATTGTAGAAGCTTGGAAACATTCGGACTTCCTTTACAGGAATTATATTCTGAGTGGTCTCCAAGAAGACCTCTAAAATGTTTATAGTGGAACCAAGACATCAAAGAAACTGTGGGGGGCATTTGAACAGAAATATAAGATGGAGGATGCGGGAATTAAGAAATTCCTTGTTGCACGATTCCTGGACTTCCAATGATAGATAGCAAATCTGTTGTCTCTCAAGTATAGGAGTTGCAAGTCATCATACATGATCTTCTAGCAAAAGGTATATCTTTGAAAAATACCTTAGTTGAACAAATTAAAAATGTTCTTAATACTCATATAAACTATTTTATAGGTTTAATTGTGAATGATGCTTTTCAAGTAGCAGCGATAGTTGAGAAGCTACCTCTTTGTGGAAAGACTTCAAGAACTACTTAAAGCATAAGCGCAAGGAGATGACTGTTGAAGATCTTATTGTCCGACTTCGTATTGAAGAGGACAATAAAGCTGTCGAAAGAAGGTCAAAGGGGAATTCTACAATTAATGGAGCACATATTATAGAAGATGACCAAACTAATTCGAAGAAAAGAAATAAAGTTGAACATGGAAGCAATCAACCCAAGAAAAAGTTCAAGAGAAAATGCTTCAATTGTGGCAAAATTGGCCACAAGTCCACAGATAGTTGAGCCCCGAAGAAAGGCAAGAAAAAGGATCAACAAATATGATTGAATCCAACAAAGAATGCAATGATTTGTGTGCTATGTTCTCCAAATGCAACTTGGTGGTGAATCCTCGCGAATGGTGGATGGATTCTGGTGCCACCCGCCATGTATGTGCCAACAAGGAGTTATTTTCATTATTTGCTCCGTCTCAAGTAGAAGAAAATGATCTACATGGCTAACTCCGCTACTGCTAAGGTGGAGGGAACAGGAAAAATTTGTTTAAAGATGACTTTCGGCAAAGTCTTGACACTGAACAATGTGTTATATGTTTTGGAGTTACGTAGGAACTTAATTTCTATTTCACTCCTAGATAAGAATGGATTCAAATGTGTAACCGTTTCTAGAAAAATTGTAATTAGCAAAGGAGAAATCTATGTAGGGAAAGGCTATCTGACCGAAGGCCTTTATAAGATGAATGTAATGACTGTTGAAATAAATAAAAGTTCAAATTCTTCTTATTTGCTTGAATCTTATGATTTATGGCATGAACGTTTAGGCTATGTTAATTACAAAACATTACGAAAACTGATTAACTTAGAAGTTTTTCCAAACTTTGAGTGCAATAAATCAAAGTGTCAAACGAGTGTGGAATCGAAGTATGGAAAGCATCCTTATAAGTCCGTTGAAAGGAATTCCAATCCATTAGACTTAATACATACTGACATTTGTGATATGAAGTCAACACCATCACGTGGTAGGAAAAAATATTTTATAACTTTTATTGACGATTGCACTAGATATTGTTATGTCTACTTGCTAAATAGTAAGGATAAAGCAATAGATGCGTTTAGGCAATATAAAACTGAAGTTGAAAATAAGTTACACAAAAAGATCAAAATGATAAGAAGTGATAGCGGCGGAGAATATGAATCTCCCTTTGCGCAAATATGTGTAGAGAATGGAATAATCCATCAAACTACGACCCCATATTTACCTCAATCTAATAGAATTATGGAAAGGAAAAACCAAAATTTGAAGGAATGATGAATGCCTTACTTATAAGTTCTGGTTTACTTCAAAACATATGGGGGGAGGCTATCCTTACGGCCAATCGTATACTCAACAGAGTTCTCCATAGTAAGACACAATCAATTCCTTACAAAAAATGAAAAGGAAGGAAACCCAACTTGAAATATTTCAAAGTGTGGGGGTGTCTAGCAAAGGTTCAAGTTCTTATACCTAAAAGGGTTAAGATAGGACCTAAAACGGTGGACTGCGTATTCATAGAATATGCAAAAAGTAGTAAAGCATGTCAATTTTTGGTTCATAAATCCAAACATCCGGATATTAATAAAAATACGGTAATTAAATCAGACAATGTTGAATTCTTTGAAAATATTTACCCGTATAAAATTAGACATGAACTTTCTAGTGGAGTATCTAAACGACCTCGAGATGAACCAAGTGAGAATGTACATAATGAAGAAAATCCAAGACGCAGTACAAGTCAAAGAACATCAACTTCGTTTGGATTGAATTTTGTAACATTTCTCTTAGAAAATGAGCCTCAAACATTTAAAGAAGCGATGTCGTCGTCAGACTCATCCTTTTGGAAAGAGGCAGTCAATAGTGAGATTGATTCAATCTTAAGCAACCATACATGGGAATTGGTTGATCTTCCTCTCGAAAATAAACATTTAGGTTCTAAATGGATCTTTAAACGAAAGATGAAAACTAATGGTACTATTGACAAATATAAGGCAAGACTTGTAGTAAAAGGCTTCAAACAAAAAGGTCTTGATTACTTCAATACATACTCACCAGTAACAAGGATAACATCGATTCGAATGTTAATTGTCTTGGCGGCAGTATATGATCTTCAAATCCATCAAATGGATGTGAAAACTGCATTCCTAAATGGAGAATTGGAGGAAGAAATTTACGTGAAACAACCTATGGGTTTTATGGTTTCAGGAAAGGAAAACAAGGTGTGTAAACTTATCAAGTCATTATATGGACTAAAGCAAGCACCAAAATAATGGCATGCGAAGTTTGACCAAACCATGTTGGCAAATGGATTCAAAATAAATGAATGTGATAAATGTGTTTACATTAAAAACACTCCAAATCACCAAGTCATTGTATGTTTATATGTGGATGATATGTTGATTATTAGTAGAGACATTTCTGACATAAATGCAACAAAATGAATGCTCGAGAGCAAGTTTGATATGAAGGACCTTGGAGTTGCAGATGTGATCTTAGGTATAAGAATCCATCAAAATCCACAAGGGTTAGCATTGTCACAGTCTCATTATATCGACAAGGTACTTGACAAGTTCAACTATATGGAATTCGGTATTGCCAAGACTCCATTGGATGCGTGCTTTATACTTCGAAAGAATAAAGATGAAAGTGACTCGCAATTGAAGTACGCAAGAGTATTGGAATGTTTAATGTATATAATGAACTGTACACGACCAGACATAGCATACGCTATGAGTAAATTGAGTCGGTACATGAGTAATCCCAACAAAACTCACTGGATAGCAATGAAAAGAGTTTTGGGGTATCTTAAGTACACTCAAAATTATGCCTTGCATTATAATAAATATCCTGTGGTACTTGAAGGATATAGTAATGCGAATTGGATCATCGGATCGAACAAAGTAAAATCTATTAGTGGATATGTATTTACTATCGGTGGAGGAGCAGTTTCTTGAAAATCATCCAAACAGACTTGTATCGCTCGCTCTACAATGAAATTTGAATTTATCATATTAGATAAAGCCGGTGAAGAAGAAGAATGGCTCTAAAATTTCTTGGAAGATATTCCATATTAGCCCAAGCCAGTGGCACCAGTATGTAGAAACTGTGATAGCCAGGCGGCAATAGGTAGGGCAGGGAGCATGATGTACAACGGTAAATCTTATCACATACTATGGAGATATAATACCGTTAGAAAACTTCTCTCAAGTGAAATTATCACTATTGACTATGTAAAGTCTAAGGATAATGTGTTAGATCCACTTACAAAAGGTCTATCTAGAGAAGGAGTAGAAAGGACATCCAAGAAAATGGGTTTAAGGCCTAGGACGAGTCAGCATGGCGGTAACTCTACCTAGCAGACTGGAGATCCCAAGAGCTAGGTTCAAGGAGATCAAACAAAGTTGTGTCTGACAGGTTCAACATTGTCAATTATCCAACCCATTCTCATGATATAGACAATGTATAGTAAACTAGGATAAGACTTAAGGTGAAAAGTCTTTTAATGATTATCTAAAATTTGGTAGATTTGACCAAATAGTTTAATCTACAGGATTGAACATTTAAAAATCACCTATGCGAGGGTGAAGTGGAAGTCGCTTCAAGGAGAATGTTAGTAAAGGCCTATTCTCTAAGCTCTCATGAAACCGGGACGTGTTCATGGCTGAAAAGAATAAAACCATGAGAACCATAAACGTTAAAAGGTTGGTTATGTGACATATACTGTCTAGGTGTACAATAAATCTCGACGGCTCAAAGCTATCAAATCTATCGATTGGCCGAGTGCATCCGATGCATGTTCACTACGGAAAGTTCAAAGGAAAACCCACTTATCTAGATGCAATCAGTCTTTGCTTAATGATCACATACTTATCCATAAAAATTTTACGAAAAATAGCCATTCCCCATTCCTGTGGGGATTGTTGGGTTCATAAGAAGTGTGAATGGAAAATGGAGAAAAAAAGGTGGAGAAGAGGAGGCAGCAATTTGAAAAGTGTACTCCCAAAATTAAAAAGTTCACTAATTCTCCCACATTGGTGGGAGAAGGGAACTTTGGAGTGTTTATAATGATGAATACTTACTCTACATAGTAAGTGAGGCAAGAAATAAGAGATGCCTCGCACCTTCGTCATCTTCGCTCGCTCGGCTCGGCTTCGAATTTGGATTTGGATTTGTCAAATGATCGATTGATGAGATCTATCTTTTTGGACAAATTTTATTTAACAGAAATAAACAAATTCAATCCGAAAATAGTGTTTTAATTCTCCATTTATGCATGCATGCAGCAGCAGATGCAATGCTTCAAAAATTTAGAATTGATACTTCTGTAATTTCGAACTGATGCTTCTGTAACTTCAGAACAGCTGCACTGCTTCAGAACTGATGCTTCTGTAATTTCAAACTGATGCTTTTGTAACTTCAGAACAGTTGCACTGCTTCGGAACTAATGCACTTTTTGACGAACTGATACACTTATTTACGAAATGGCATGTCTGTTCAAGAACAGTCACATTGTTTGGACGAATGGACATGAATTTTCAGAAAAGGTTACACCTTTTAGATGAATCATTGCCTCTTTTCAGAAGAGGGATGTTGTGGCTATATAAACCTGGTTTCTTCCATAGGTTTAGTATGAAATTTTAAGAATAAAAACTCTCTTCTTGTCTCAAAAATATTCTGTGTGATCAATAAAAGCGCTTTGTGCGTTCGAAGAATCCGCCTATTTGAGGTACCGCTATAGTCGGATTGAAGGACATTTTATCCTGGGAGGAAAAATTCCACAACCTCGAGTACAGTGAGGGGAATTATTTCCTTAAGGAAATTCCATAAATTCGAACGACTTGGCCTATTCAATTTCTGCTTCATCTTATTTTTTCTGAAAAAATAAATACACCTCTTGAAAAGGTCATTTTGATCTTGTGTTGAGGGTATTTGATACTTCATTGTGTTCTTGTTTATACTTGAACTCTAGTTGAAGTTGCTGTTGTAATATATAGATTCTGCATACCCGACTATATTATGAAAAATAACAGTTTTGTTGTCAAGATTGGTGTGCACATGTGATCTCTTCAACTTTTGAGTTGGAATATTTGCTTTGTGATGCAACCTGCTTTTACAAGTTGAGCAAAAGTATCAGAAAGCTCTACATTTTGAAGTCCATTTTGTCAAAACTAGTAAGGTTAGTTTAATTCGGCCTAAATGACCTTTTTCCTTGTCTTTGCAAATCGACTGCGGAATTCCATTCATGGCTCACATTTCTCTATAGTCGCGCACAATTTTTTTTTAACCATAATTTGATATAGTTTCTTAAAAGCATAGTAGCCTGCTTGACCAATCTTCTAAGATCTGATTATTTTGAAAATTTTCTTGGCACAAGTGCTTTTAGAGAAAGTACTTTTAGAGACTTAAGTGTTATATTTAATCAATCAATTTAAAACACCCTTTTGCCAATAATGGAGCAGTGTTTCTGCTTGGGCCAAGGTACCAAAAGTACTTGCACCAAAAAACTACTTTTTTCAACTTCTGAAAACAACTTCTGCCACTGGTCAAAAGCACACTAAGCTTTTCCAAACACCTCAACCACTTAAAAGCAGCACTTTGTGAAAAAAAAAAAAAAAAGTATCATTTTTGGCTTCATAAAAACACAGCCAAATAGGCTATCATATCTAACTGATAACTGGAAGAATACCTCGCTGCGCCCTAATTTGATGTGGTTTATTCAACTCCCCCTAATATGTATTGTGACCACAGTTTGGAAGATAGGATAACAAATATGACAAAACTTTGGAGGGAAGTATTGTGACCATAGTTTAGGCCAAGAAACAGAGAAGCAACGTGATTAAAAATTTTGTGAAGTAACTAAAATATCTGAAAACGGGGGGAAAATGTCAAGCGGGCTTAGGCCCAAAGCGAATAATATCACTAGTAGGTCGACCGTTACAAAAAAATTGATGGTATGGCAAGAAAAGCATTTGGTGCAGAAGTATTGTGACCAGAGCTTTTGGAGTCTTACATGACAGTTCACATAACTTTTTCTCATAAAGTAATTTTCCATATGTTAAATTTGCAGTTTTTTATGTCCTATAAGAAACGTAAATGGTGCTGAAGTATTGTGATCATAGTTTTGGAATGTAGAGATGTCCACATATTAAAAAGTAGAAAGTTGTGCTACACAGCAGAAGTTGAGTTTGTTGGAAATATAAGGAGGCCCTTTGATAATGGAGTAAATTTCCTAGATCATCACCCATGTTTGAAAAATTGCCTATAAATATCATCTTTGTTTCATTTAGGACAATAATATCACCTAATTCTTTTTATTTTCCTTAAAATATACTTAACACCTCAAAAACCTTTTCTCTCCTATTTGAAATATCATGTCATTAAAATTTCTTTTTTTTTTTTTTATAAATAGATCTATTTAACTTATCAAACTTATTTAACTAAAGTGTTAACCTAATTCCTTTTTTTAAAAAAAAAACACATATGATATATTAATCATTGAAAATTAATTTAATTACACAAAATCTTGACTTATTTTATTTGATATGTACTTTTCAAAGTTTCTTTTATTTACTTATTTATTTCACCACTTAATAATATTCAAAACTCAAGTACTTATAAAATTTGGTACTCATTTAATTCTTTTTTGTTATTTATTTTATATATTAAAGATTCTTAAAATATAAACGAAATAAAAACGATGGATTTCATATTTCAGACATTAAATTTGTTATTTATATGAAAATAAAATTCATTTTTTTGGATTATACAAAAGAATTTTTGGTTTCTTTAATTTTTTTGTGATCGTTATATTTATATTTTATTATATTATACAATTAAACGCTAATTTATACCCGTACTTCATTATAAATACATCAAAAGCAAAGAATAATTGATTGAGTAATATTTTAAAAATTTATTTGTAATAGTACTGAAGAAGGTATCATTTTGTTAATATTTCTTTAAAAAAATTATTTGTTTCAAGACTACATAATTTTTCTTTCCTTCAAAAAAGGGATATTCTCATATAAATAATCAACTTAATGTCTAAAATATGAAATCCATCATTTTATTTCTTTTACGTCATAAAAATTTTTAGTATATAAAATAGACGATAGAAAAAATATTTTGCCAATTCGTATAAGTGCTTGTATTTATAAACTATTATTATGTGGTGAAATAAATAAGTAAATAAAAGAAATTTTGAAGAGTACATATCAAATAAAATAACTCAAGATTTTGGTGTAATTAAATTAATCTTCAATGATTAATACATCATGTGTAATTTAAAAAAAAAATTAGGATAAACCTTTAGTTAAATAAGTTTGATAATTTATACATTTATCCAAAAAAAAAAATAATTTTAATGACATGATATTCTAAGTAGGAGAGAGAAAGATTTTGAGGTGTGAGTATATTTTAAGAAAAATAAGAAAAGTTGGATGATATTCTTGTCCTAAATAAAAGAAAAGTGATATTTGTAGGTAATTTTTCAAACATGAGTGACCATTTAGGAATTTACTCTTGATAATATCATGCGGCACAAGAGGACGGAAGAGGGAGATAAACATTAATATAACCGGAATACTCCATTTTGACATAACATAAATCTCACAAGTGAGGTTTGAGGAAGATAGAGTGTACGCAGACCAAATCACTACCTCGTGGAGTTAGAGAGGCGAAGGCCCTCCGCTCTTGCATTACAAGATCACAAAAGGGGTATATATCGGGGTCAATAGATAATTCCGGACTCACACCACTAAATGCTTCGACACATATTCAATGAACTTTCCACATTAAAATCATCAAATCCATGCACCAAGATGTCCTAATAGTCATATGGGTAACACCAACGATGTGAACATAGACATTTGAATAGTTTACTATTTTCAACAGATCTTTCGCTTTGCTAATATGTTACTTCAGGTAGGGTGGAAAAAAAAAGGAAAAACTTTGAAATGTGTACAATCACTCTATCTCTCTATATATACTAGTTTAGGATACGTGTGTTGTACGTGTATCTCGATTTATTTAATAAAACTATATAGAGAAAGAATAAAATTTAGAAAGTAGCAATTGACGTTAAAATAAATATTATATATATATTTAAATTTAAATCATATAAATAAATATTGCATCTCAAATATGGTATTGTTTTAATGTAAAACTTTAAATAAAAATCATAATCTTAAAACTTTAAACTAAATATTAAAAATAAAGATAATATGTTTGCTTAGTTCTACACAGTTTTTGTTCAAATTAATATTTTCCTTATTTGAATTGTGAGTATATTTGTTGTCTTTAGTTTAAAAAAAAAAAAAAAATAGCAAATAGTAGCAGAATGAAAATTATAACCAAAATAATACAATAATCACGACGCGCACGCGCACACACATATTTATATAACAAGTAGTTCGTAAAAACATCAAATCTATAATTTTTTTCATAATATTTGAATATGTAGCATTCAAGCTTTACAAAACGTACTTATATATGTCGAGTATGCAACAACATTAGACACATGCCACTCTCAAACATTTTCTTACATAAGAATACTTCTCCAAGTGACCCAATTTTGCATATCTTCCCGAGTAAATATTGAGTACTCAATATGATTAAAGAACCATCCATTCAGCTTCATTTTTTTTAGAATATTTTTAACAATAATACAATATGTCATATCTCTAGTTTATAAGTTGGAATAATCCTTCTTTCAGTTTACCTTTCACAACCTATAATATTTCTGTCAATCCTTATCACCATCCAATAAAATTAATTAAAACGTAAAAAGATAGACATTACCATATAATACAAAGAGTTTTTCAACAACATAGTTAATCTATATCGACACTATGTTTCTAGAATGAGGGGAGGTGGGATTTAGAAGTAAGCCAAAGTTGAAAGCTTTTATTTGATGTGCATGAAGTGAATTACCAAATTTAATACAAACACATAGTATAATTCAGGAATGAGGACAGATTATGCACTTTACCATAACATCTTGAGAAAAACAACTTATCAATACGTCTCTTTTTGGTACATATCAGGACAAGAAATTCAAAGAAAGAGTTGAAGACAAATCAATTGTGAAGAATAACATAAGGGAAAAAAATAAAATAGCTTCCAATCTTAGGCAGAATCATTAGAAACAGAATAGAAATTTGCAGTGTAATCATGTTTTCTTAAACAAAATTTATATATATTTGCGCTACAATCAATCCGATTAAGGTTCTATAGTAAAAAGTGGACTATATATTTTTGACTAACCAATAATTTTAACTTTTTTATCATCCTTTAATAGTGAAGTTTGTGCTTCCGAATTGGAAAGACCAACCTATATTTGCAAGAAATTTATAATTCATTCACACGGTTAAACAAAATAAAAGTAAAATACAACAGACTGAACAATGAAGCAACTGCTAGATTGTTCCAAGCTTGGATGTGGAGTCAACTTTTCTTGAATAATGAAATATAAGACGTCAACAGTATATAGGCACATCCAACGGATCCTATGCAAAAAAATTTTAGTGATCTCATTATGAATAATATTGTATGTTAATAATGAAAACTTTTATTTATTGTAGGTGGTTAAACTAATAGGTGAACATGATAAAAACTTTTTGCTCTCGATAGAGCTACATAGTTCTAAACATGTCAGATACTTAAATAGTAATATATAGTTAAAGTCTTACCTCAAGTTTTAGCCTTCTTTTCGCTGCAGTATCACGAAATTAAGCAACTTTCTTCATGTCTTCATCAATAAATAACTGAAAGTTGAGAGATAACCCAAGGATAATGCAAAGCTAACTTTACTGCTAGCCAAAAGTTGCACCGATGAATTTGCCTAAAGAATATTTTATCCATAAACATTCACCTTCAGGGAAGGTTAAAGTAACCAGGTTGATTTAATATAGTGGAATAGATGGAAGCTATATACACTATCATGTTTTCTCGAACCTTAAATTATATCAATTGAAATAAAAGAGCCAAAGTAAGATAATTTGAGTTCATGCAAGTAATTATAACTTATTTCTGAGATAACTAAGAATATATTTTAATTACATTATCATAAATGTCTTCTCCTCTTTATTCTTGATACCTAATCTCTTCAAAATAGTTTGAGATGCCTATTTAACATGTCAAGAGTGTTCTGAAAGCCTCAATCATTTCTTTAAAAGCTTAGCAGCGAAAACTAAGCAACCAATCACAACTTAAGCATCGTCGATGCCAACAAAACATACATCAATGGCCCGTCACTTTCTTAACATTCTAACACAAATTAATCAAGTAAAGACAGTGTAATTCAAAATACAAAGCACTAAAATGAATCATACATATTTTTTTCAAAACCTAATTAGTATTGTAGTTGGGAGAGTACTTATTGTTTTATCATCCTGTGATCTATTTCAATTCCTCCTAGCTATCCATATGGAAGTTAGTTGAGCCAGTTATCGAAATATTGACAAAATGAGGTGTTCATAATAACTCAGGTGAATTTCTTGTAATAGTTGTTAAGTGTATCTGGAAAATGCTAATTGTGAAACTCCATTTTAATTTGTTACTAACTTATCTGAGCAATTAGTCTCAAAAAAGCGTCCACCCAAGTAGAGTTTAGTGGCTACTAAGTCTTTAACATCTAACTAATCTAGCACAAGACTAGTGCAATATAAGTTTAATAGCATACTATTATATACATTTTCACAAGAAAAAATTTGAGAAATAACAACTATAGAGCCTTAATTGTAACTTTTATAGCAACAATTTCATAATTACGAAAAATAGCAAATTATATTTTGTATTTAAGTAAACTATTGCTATATTAATACATATACAATAAGATTTACTGCCCTTATTTTACTCAAATTAGTTGAGTTAAATAAGGAATAATTATCTTATCTAATTAAATTTTCATAAATTACTCTTATTTAAATTAGTAGATTCCTTTTCAAACAAACTCAAATATGAAGATTACTATTTACATGATCTTCAAAATTTCAAAATATCATTCTCTTATATCTCTAACTATTTTTTCTTGTTAGTTTTTTTTTATTTTTTTTATTTTTTAAATTTGAATTTCTTTTTCTTTTTCTTTTTTATTTTTTTCTTTTCACTTTATTTTTTCTCTTCTACTTCTCTTCTTTTTTTTTTTTTTCTTTTTTCTTTTTTTATTTTCTTTTTCTTTTTTCTTTTTCTTGTTTTTCCTTTTCTCATATTTTTTTTCGTTTTCTTCTTCTTCTTTTTTTTTCGCTTTTGTTTTTACACTTGTATTTCTAGTTTCTATTTCTCTTTCTTCTTCTTTTTTTTTCCTTTTTCACTTATTTTTTTTTGAATTTTTATTTTTCGTTTTTGTTTTTTTCTAATTTTTTTGTTTTTTCTTTTTTTTTTACTCTTCTATCTCTATTTCTTATTTTTAAAAGACAAATATCTATATCATATATACATATTCAAAAAATATACAAAACAAATAGATATACAGATTTGCATATGTATTTACAATAAAAAAAACATACATATATATCTGCATATGTATTTATAGAAATACATATCTAACTCACATGTATATATAAACTTATAGAACACAAAATCTCTATAACAAAAATGAAAATTATAAACATATACATATAGGTAATAAAAAATTACATGATACATATCTTAAACAGTTAAAGAAAATAAATAAATACATATGTTACCCTTTAAAATGACATAGTATGTAAGTTCAAAGACAAATTAAATACCGTATAAAATACATATAGCTCTGCATATGTATTTACAGAATACATACCTGACCCATATGTATATTGTTATTTTATATGAGTCACCTTTTTATTTTGCAAATACATATGAAGATATATAGTTTAGTTATGTTCATTACTAGTTAATATGAATATGTTATGTATTTCGTAAATACATATGTATGTTTTGTACTAAAATACATATCTAGATTTGTATGAATATGTATTTTGTATGTTTTTTTAATATGTGTATGTGATATAAATATTTATCTTTTTAAAATAAAAGTTAGTGATAGAAAAGTAAAAAAATGAAAAAAATAAAAATATAAAAAGAAAAAATGAAAAAAAAGAGAAGTGAAAAAGGAAAAAAAAGGAATGAAAGAGAAATAGAAGTATAAAAATAAACGAAAACAACAAAATAAATTAGACAAAAGAAGGACAAAACAAAAATAGAAAAAGAAAAAAAGATACGAGGGAGGAAAAAAACGAAAAAGGAAAAAAGAAAAAAAAAAAGAGAAAATAAAGTAAAAAGAAAAATGAAAAAGAAAAAGAAATCAAAATAAAATAATAAAAAAATAAGATGAAAAAAACTAATAAGAAAAAAAAGTAGAGATATAAGAGAGTGAAAGACGGTAATGATGTTTTATATTGAAATCTTGAAGATCATGGAGATAATTATCTTCAAATATGAAAAAGGGGGAAAAAGAAAACAAAAAAATAAAAAAAAAAGAAAAAAAGAAAAAAAAAAAAGAGAAAAAAAAGTGGAAATAAAAAAAAATAAAAATAAAATAAAATAAAAAATAAAATGATAAAAGAATAAGAAGAAAAAAAAAGGATAACAGATATGCTATATTTGGGGGAGGTGAAATAGTGGATTGAAAATAGAAAAATGTAAAATAGTGAGAGTAAAACATACATTTGCCTAGTTAATGAGTAAAATAATGTCACTCTTGTTATAAACTGTAATTTTACAAAAATATTATTATTTATTGTAATTATAGTTTTAAATATGTTACTTTCTATAATTTTTCCTTTTCACAGTGCTTACAACATGCACAAGTGTGATGTCTAGTTAAACTTCATGCAAGTATTGTTCTACCAGTAGTAATAATATACTAGCAAAGCTTGCAGTTGTAGGAGTTTTTAGTTACACATGACCAACTTTTAATTTTCAGCGGTAGGAGGGTAGAACCTGACAAAAACATGCAAATATCAGTCATATAAAGTTTCAAAATGAATTGTTACATCTCAGCTAAAACAGATTCAACTAATTAATATTGTATTCATCAAATCAACAGTATAAAAATGTGTAGATTTTATGACAAAAAAAAAACATGAAAATTGAATCAAAGTTTAGGAAAAATTTGATGAAGAAGATGTAGAGACAAAGCTAAGGCAAAAAAACTGCTCCAAAAGCGATCACCGATCGTTAAGAGGAATATGAAATTATAAGGGCTTGTTATAGAACTTGAGGATTAATAAACCAAAAAGAACACTAATTAGTATTTTAGCAAGGTGTTCCATATATTCATATAGTTTTGATGCGTTCTTTTCCCATAAAATTTTTCTTAAAGCCTAACTTTTTGAAAAAAAAAATACGACACTTTTTCCAACCCAACAAGATATAGGTTGCAGGAAGTATTTGATAAGTTTAAGGCAATAATATTTAAAAGACTATATATATCTTTAATTTAAGATCACAAGATTCAAAGTTCCTTTATATTTTTAACTTCAAACTTAATCAAATCAATATACACTAAATTTAAGAAAGAGCAAGCAACAAAATATCAATCTTGCATTCGTCAACCCTAAGCGTTGTTGCAACTCTTTGCCTCTCATAATTTTTGACCCTATGCTTGAATCCTCAGTCATCACCTTGTATAAAAATTTTGCATCCACAATAACAACTTCATATGCCTCCCTCTTTATTTGTGAATATTCATAGCTACTCAAGTGTTGCAAATAACGTCTCAAATATTTTTTCTAACTTTGTGCAACCTAGAGGGATACAATCTATCTTGAAGTGAAATAATTTACTCTCAAATTTATCAATAAAAAAATTATAGATTAAAAAGAGATCACTCACCGATTTAAGGTAGTCTATGCATTCTTGTTGAAGTTCTGATCTAACGCATCTCTCAAAGATTTATTTCTCTACCATAAAAATTTATGGTTGACAAAAATAATGCAAGTTCACGTGCTTTACCGTCTTTGGACAAACCTTTACCGACACAACAACGTATGATGAAGAAGAGTCCAAAATTATAACAATTTACATTCATAAATCATTAAGGACACTAATTAGTAATTTATCAGAATTTTCATATATTTATATATTTTAGTGGTTCTTTTCAAAAAAAAAAATCCAAAAATAGCTTTCTCACTTGCGACAAAACCCACGTTAAAAAAAATTTCAATCATTTATCTTTTTAATTTATAATTTTGGTACACTAATTAGTAATTTATCAGAATTTCCATATATTGAAGTATATTTTAGTGGTTCTTTTCCCCCAAAAAATCAAAAAATAACCTTTCCACTTTAGTCAAATCCCACGAAAAAAAAAAACTTCCAATCATTTATCTTTTTAATTTATAATTTTGACATAATAATTGGTAGGAAAAGGCAAAAGATGATTTTATCTAAACAAAAAATTTTAATGAAGGGTAAAAGTTCGATTCACTTTTCTAAGGGTCTTCACACTTTTAATATATTATACATTATAGATTATAGATATAGATTATAGATTATAGATTATAGATAAATAGTAAAACAATTGATATGAAAAGAAGGGCTCCGACTTAATTTTACAGGAAAGAAGATGCACCAAAAGTTTTGGCACTTTTACCTTAAAAACGGATTTAGTAGGTTTATTTTTCTTCTTTTTTTTATCACATTTATTTTAAATGAGAGGGTTATTTTTCCAATAATATTAGACATTACAAAAGATATTTTTGGATTTTTTGTACCAAGCCTGTTTTAGTTGGGAAAGATTTTTATTATTGTAATATTTAATATCACAAAAATAATTAAAAAAAAAAGTGAAAAGACTATTTTGTCTATTACGGAGACTCTTAATGAAGGAAAAAAAGTTCTAATTACTTTTTTAAGGGTCTTTACACTTTTAATATATTATTAATTATTAATTATTAATTATTATTATAGATTATAGATTATAGATATAGATATAGAAATAGATAAAGATATATATATATATATATATATATATATATATATATATATATATATATTATAAATTATAGATATATAAAAGCAAAACTAAAAGCATCAAGAAGTCAAGTAGCAAGCTATTGAGAAGCCACATAACTTAATAGTATTGTCATCAAAATTTTGAATTAAAGCATATTAAATATTTGAATTTGAAAATAATAATGTTTTAGAAGAAAAAAAAAGATTTTCATTAGCTTAAACCAAGGAACCATATTTAAAGATTCCTAATTACCTATTTCATCATCATCATAGTAGTAATAATAATTATAATAATAGTAATAATAATATAGGATGATAATAAGCTATATAAATAATGAAAAAGGGTAAAAAATACTCCTGAACTATCTGAAATGGATCAAAAATATCCCTCATTAATTTTATGGCTAAAAAATATCCCTCCGTTAAATATTTGACTCAAAAATATCCCTCTCCTAAACAGAATTCCACCAAGCATGCCACTTAGGTAAAAAAAGCCACGTGGCTATGCCACGTCACCATCCACATGTAAAATTTTATTTTTCGGAAAAGGATCAAAAATACCTCTGACCTATCTGAAATAGATAAAAAAATACCCCTCGTTAGTTTTCCTTTGTTAAATATTTGGCTTAAAAATACCCCTCCCTTTAACGAAATTCCACCAAGCATGCCACCTAGATAAAAAAAAAGCCACGTGGATATGCCACGTCACCATCCACACGTAAAATGTTATTTTTTAATTATATGACATTCCTTTCTTCTTGATGACAGAATTAAATAAAAAGATTATATTCAGTGATGTTGATTTATTTTTTCTGGACTCAATGAATGTTAGTTTTTCTAATTTTATGTTTAATCATCAAGTATTCTTAGAATTTTTGAAAATTCCACTTTCAGAAAAGTAAATGACATTTAATATATTTTAATCATTAGAAAAATATGGATATAATTTTATTTAATAATCTAAGTGAAAAGTTTATCATATAATGAAAAAAATTAAATAATTTATACTCCTTTAACAAAATTTATTTAGTACCTTCCCAACGTTGAGAAATTCCAAAAACGTTAAACTAAATCCAGTAAAAACACTGATTTATTTTATTTAAATATCTTTAGAAATTTTTTATTTTGCTTATCATATTTTTTTTTCAGATCGATAAAAGTGCTTTGCAAAAAAAGTAAACATAAAGAAGAAAGGAATGTCATATAATTAAAAAATAATATTTTACATATAGATGGTGATGTGGCATATTCATGTGGCTTTTTTTTTTATCTAGGTGGCATGCTTGGTGGAGTTTCATTAAGGGGAGGGGTATTTTTGAGCCAAATATTTAACTGAGGGGTATTTTTGAGCCAAAAACTAACTAGGAGTATTTTTGATCCATTTCAGATAGTTCAGAGATATTTTTGACCCTTTTTAAAAAAATAAAATTTTACATGTGGATGGTGACGTGGCATAGCCACGTGACTTCTTTACCTAGGTGGCATACTTGGTGGAATTCCGTTAAGGGGGGCGGGGGAGTATTTTTGAGCAAAATATTTAACAGTGGGGTATTTTTGAGCCAAAAAACTAACGAGAGATATTTTTGATCCATTTTAGATAGTTCAGGGGTATTTTTGACCCTTTTTAAAAAAATAAAATTTTACATGTGGATGGTGACGTGGTATAGCCACGTGGCTTTTTTTACGTAGGTGGCATACTTGGTGGAATTCCGTTACGGGGGGAGGGGGTATTTTTGAGCAAAATATTTAACAGGGGTATTTTTGAGCCAAAAAACTAACGAGGGATATTTTTGATCCATTTTAGATAGTTCAGGGATATTTTTGACCCTTTTTCATATAAATAAATAATTGTGCAAGTGTGATTTTGTTGTTCTTAGTTGACGCTACTTTTTAACCCAAAAAAAATTGCTAACCTAAAAATATGAAAAAGAAGCGTGGGTTAGTGATTTTATCTTTTTAAAAATAATTAAAGAACAAATGATCCTATTTTTCAGCAACTAAAAAAATATTCTAGCCAGATTATAAGTACCTTTACAATTCTCTGTATTATTCAAAAACTACAACATTACTCTAAATGCATACTTTAAATTTTATCATTTCTGTAATTTTTTATTTCATATTTAAATATTAAATAAAAGATAATAAATATATATTACTCATATTAATAATAGTAGCACACACATAGTAGCAGTACTTTTTAACCTTTTTAAAAACAAAAGTAGTAGTAGATGATGCTGGTGATAATTTACTATTATTATTAGAATATTGTTATTAATAATAATTTTATAATATTAATATAAATAATACTAATAACTAATATATATATATATATATATATATATACACACATTATATTTGAAAAAGTAACGGGATAAGAAAGAATAATATACTAATCTTCATTATACAAATTAATATGATATCTTATTTAAATTTGAATGGAATTTGAATTGGAATGAAATTATAGCTTCTTAATGTCTCTTATATATACCTCTATATATTAGTTTTATTAGTGAATTTACTTACTGAATTCTTTATTCTTCACTACAACAACAACATACCTAGTGTATTTTTATCTAGTGGGGTCTGTGGAGGGTAGAGTGTATGCAGACCATACCACTACCTCATATGAAGTAGAGAGACTGTTCACGATAAACCCCCGGCTCAGGACTGATAACAGTATACTAAACACAAAACACAAATGTGTATAAACTAATATAAACTAACACTGCTAGGTAATACAAGAAACAATACAGTCACAAGATAATACTATAAACTATCTATTCGAAATTATAGACATCACTCAAATACCACGAACAAGAAATTCCAAACACAAACCAAGTATTTTTCTCTACTATTATCGACGCACTCCTACCCCTAACACTCTACCCTAATCCGCATCCTCCATACCTTTCTATCAAGGATCATATCCTTCGTAAGTTGTAACTGCCTCATATCACGCCTAATCATCTTCCTCCAATATTTCTTCGGTCTACCTCCATTTTGATTTAATTTAAGGGAATTAAGGTCTTTTATCATTTCAAAACCATTCCTAATCTTTTTTTGGACGAATAAAGGGGTCTTAAAATGTTATATCACCTTTGTAAATTCCTAAATATCACTCCATAAGCAAGAGAGGAGAAACTACCTGGGGTTTGAGGATTCTAATCTTCAAGAGACAAATTTGTTTACATTCTCTTTGATTTCAAGATATATGGGACTATCCTAACTCTCGTGGGCATAAGTTTAATGTTTTTGACTAAGTTTTAAATTATATATGCATATGTGATGGGTTTTGAAATTTTTTGAAGAACATGCATCACGAACCCCTTTAATGATGAAGTTATATGTTTACTATGGGATTTCTTGTAACAACCTGAAAATTTGATGAAATATGTGAAATTTGTGATTTTTTATGATTTGACTATTTTACCCCTCCCCGTAATTGTATTATGGTATTTATGGGGTGTGAGAGTGATTGACATGATTTTTTATGCATTTTAGTATCATTTATGCAATATTGTTGTTTTTGATGGCTTTAAGAGATTATTTTGGACTTATGTGGATATCTTTTGATCCGTACGACAAATGGCAGAACGGACTGCGCCAACAGCTCCGGAATATCAATTTTAGACTAGGTAGACCTTGGGTTTGGGTCCTGGTGCACCCGAGCTCATTTCAACCTATTGATCGGAAAGTTGAAAAATTGGAAAGTTGGGTGTGGGACCCACTTTTGATCGAAACAACCTAGTATGGAAAATCATACTTCGCCAATAGATCCGAAATATCGATTTTAGTGTGTTAGCATATTTTGCATAATTTTACGGCTTTTAAATCTCATTTCAACGATCCTCGATTTGGAAAATTATAACTTCGGGTTTCGCGGGTCAATTTTGTGAAAACGAATTTTTCTGAAAAATTTGGTAGCGCCATCGCGTCTGAAACATCGAATTTAGTATGGTTGCATAGTTTGTTTGCATAAATTGGACTCCGAACGAATCTCGAACACCCCGTTGAAGTCCATTTCGACTTAGAAAAAAAGGACAGCACCAGTTATTGCAGAAAAATCTGCAATATATAGCAGATTTTTCATCCCTTTTGGCCCATTTTGCTCATTTTTATCTTGCCTCTTGAGAGTTAAATCCTAAATATTTTGAGAGCTTAAAAGTGAAGTTTGTGGGAGCTTGGAAAGCCAGATTAACACCTATTTCTTGATTATATTACGGATTTAAGGTAAGAATTCACCCTTTTCTTAGTAATTTCTTCATTAATTTCTCAAAATCTCAAAAATCTTATGGTATGATTTTAAACCCAAATTTCACTCATTTTCACATGAATAATACTTTTATCTTATAATTACTAGTTTTTCATTAATTTAACCTCCAAAACAACTCCGATTCTGGATTTTAACCTGAATTTCAAATATTTCACTCATTTTCACATGAATGATTTTTTTTTGATTTGAACCTCGTTTTTAACTCAATTTAACTTGGGTTTTCAGCTGTAGGTTCCTAAAAATATGGGAAACATGTTTTGGAAGTAAAGTTCCATTTTTTCTCTTCATTTTCGGAAACTCATTTTGGGGGTCCGTTTTGATCCCGAACCAAAAGTTGTCAATATGAGTGTTGTTGGTTTTATTTTGACATGGATATTTCATATTTGATGTTTCTAGCGAAGTTCGGGATTATTCGTAAAAGATAAGGTTGCATGTTCAAGTGTAGCGGACCGATTTCGACTTTCAAGATAGGTTATGGCTTAACTCTTCAGACTGGGTTGGGTAGTAAATGATGGTACAAAATGCATGTTAAGGGTGAGAAATAATCATGAAAAATATCTATCTACATGTTGTGTCTGTGTGGGGGCCTATATGTGATGTAATTGTCGAAATTAAAATATTATATGATATGGTTGACCGTGTGGGGTCCTATGTGACATTGATAGCCTTGAATATATGTGAGTAATTGTATTGTATTGTTTAATGTGGCACCATTAGTGTATTGTGATTATATTCATACTTTATTGGCATATGAGACATGTGGAAATTCATGGATGAAATAAAAATAACGAGTGAATAGTGGCTCACGTGGTTGTGGAAATGTATCATTATGGTTGGTTGTGGAAATATATCATATGGTTGGTTGTGGAAATACTTATTGTGATTGGTTGTGAGCATTATTTCTTCATATAATACTCATTCATGAAATATTGGTACCACCGTGGCAACATCTGAGAAACACTGGCAACACCTTTTTAAAAATATTATAACACCTTATAAAACCCTTTTCGAGGGATATACCAAAAAAGAGATATAAGATATGTGATATGTGAATTGTATATGGGTTGACGAACCCCTCATGGGTCCTACGTAAGGAAGCTGTAGCTCCGTAGGTGTATACGGGGATTGTGCAATGATCCCAAAGGTTGTGCGACAATCTCATGCATCATCATCATCATCATTATCATATACATTGCACTTACTTTATTATGTTTATGTTGTGTTGTATTTCCTTATTGACTTGTCATCTATGTATTTGTTTTACCTTCCTTTACTTGTATTTGATGATCTTGTATCTACATATTCTCTCTTGTTCTATTTATATGTGACATAATGTATACTTGGGTTCTATATCTTGGTGTGTTTTTGTAATATATGTGAGATATACTAGAACTATTAGTGCAAGCGGTGTGGGCTATCGTTGTGGGATATTTTTTTATTGCAGGTGATGTTCCCTTAGTGTATATTTTGTATGCTTTATTTACCACTTTGCTTGGTCGGCCTATGATACCTACTGAGTACAAGTGGACCGTACTCATGCCTACTGCGCCCTTTTGGTGTAGGTCCTAGCTCGAGTGCGCCTCAGCTTACCTGATTCGGGCGATTCTTGGAGCTTCCAAGGTAGCGGTTGGACATTCATGTGTCCGAAGTTCACCTCTATCTTTCTATACTAGTTATGTATTTATTAGTATTCGAAGATAGTTATTATTCCTTTGTGATTATTTTTTCGATGTATTTGACTCTTGAATTATATTAGTAGTTCTTACACTATTGACACCTGGTTTTGGGCATGATTGGTAGTTTGGATAAGTTATTTCCACATTGTTATCATTATTTATATGGTTCAGCTTCATTCTAGAAGCCTTACCTTGGGGTATTTCTGTCTTTTTCTCTATTCGTATCAGTTTGAGTAATAGGCTTACTTTTCAAGGTACGTCGCAACAAGTGCCATCATGACCCTCATTTTTGGGCCATGACAAATTGGTATCAGAGTAGCCAGGTTTTATTGGTCTCAACGGTGTAAGAACGGAATGTCTAATAGAGTCTCGCAGATCGGTACATAGACGTTCGTATCTATCTCTGAGAGGCTATAGGACGTCTTTAGGAAACTTTCCTCATTTTATTCCTTATCGTGCTAATTCTTTCATACCCTGTATTCTGAGTAGTGTTTCACTCTTTCTACGCGAATGGAGTTTCTTATACCTTTTATCAGTTGAGAGATGCAATGCAAGAGATTATTAGATATCATTTGTTGGTTGTAGGATTGTTAATGCTCCTGAGTTGTCATGGTATCAGTTTGTTGATGCCTTTCTAAAGAGATTTGGGTGCCTTTTAGTTTGAGAGACCGTATATGGGACGAGTTTGATCATATGGAGCAGGGCTCCATGACAGTTTTTGAGTATAAGGCATACTTCCATGCCCTGTCCAGATATGAGTTTAAGAAGATTCAAAAGTTTATGAAAGGTTTGGTTGTCTCCCTTCAGTTGGCTACATCTCAAATAGTTGTGTTTGATGGTTCTTTTCAGAGTATTGTGGATCATGTTAAGGTGACAGGGGGTATTATTAGTGCATCTCAGGGAGGCGCCAAGAGGGTGCGTCGTTTTGGTGAGTTTAAAAGTCAGACCTCTCGAGGCAGAGATTTTAGAGGTTCTCAAGGATACCATGGTAGGCCAGTGCAGGTGGCATTATAGAGTTCAGGTGGTGAACCTTTTAGTTCAGTAGTACAGGGTGGCCGTTCGGCTCTAGTTGTATCTTCTCCTATTGAGACTGGTCGTAGAGGTTACTATGTATGTGATGAGATTGGCCATGTCGCCAAGGACTGTCCCCGCTGTGTGTTTAGAGCTACTCCTATTTCAGTAGTGGAAGTTAGGGTTTTATCGAAAGTGCGAGAGGTAAAGGTAGTGGAGGCCATGATGGTGGTTGTGGGCAGTGCTACGCCATATTAGCCAGACAAGAGGTAGAGGCTTTTGATGTTGCTATTACAGGTATTGTTCCTATTTTTTTTAGGCCTGCATTTGTATTATTTGATCTCAAATTGATTTTCTCCTATGTGTCTGTGTATTTTGCCTTGGGTTTTGATTCTGTTAGTGAGCCTTCTGCTATTCCTATCTGTGTATCTACCCCGGTAGGTGAATCTTTAATGGTGGATCGATCGTGATGATCTTGTGTTGTGAGTTTTGCCGAGCGTGAGACTTTGGTAGACTTGCTTGTGTTAAATATGATCGATTTTGGTGTTATTTTGGGTATGGATTGGTTGGCTCCATATCATGTTGTCTTAGATTGTTTTGCTAAGATGGTGACTTTAGCTTTAGCGGTTGTACCAATAATGGCTTGGGAGGGTACACTCTATTCGGGTCCTAAAAGGATTATATCTTATGTTCAGGCTCGTAAATTAGTAGAAAAGGGATGTTTATCTTAGTTGGCTTATATTCGTGACACAAGTGTTGTTTTGCCTCCTTTCTTGGATTTTGTTCGTGTTGTCCGTGAGTTTATGGAGGTGTTCCCTACGGACTTGCCTAGTATGCCTTCGGATCGAGAAATTGATTTTATTAGTGATGTTGAGTCGGACACCAAGCCTATTTCTATCCCTCCCCATAGGATGGCCCCAACAGTGTTGAAAGAACTGAAGGATCAGTTGTAGGAGTTGTTAGATAAGGGATTTATTTGACCTAGTGTTTCACCTAGGGGTGCGTCTGTATTGTTTGTAAAGAAAGAGAATGGGTCTATGCGGATGTGTATTCATTATTGTAATGCCCCGATTATCTGAACCGGAATGCTACATAGTGCTCATGACCCCGAAGGACCACAAGCTAACCTATTTTTGATATATGTACCTATGCACTGCAATATATAATGTAATAATGCAGAAAACATAAACATGTAGGCCATAAGGTTCAACTGAAATAAAGAATCTGATAAAAATAACATCGATGTGGGTGATCAATACCCAAAACAACTGAAGTTTGAATCAAAACTGAACATAAGTCTGAACTAAATCCGAAAGCCTCTAAGTACTGACTGAATAAGGAGTTGAAGGAACATGTTTCCAACTAACTCCGTAAGCTGATAGCTAACTGAAATAATAAATGAATAAATCAAATCATATCATCCTCGAATGAAGAGGGCTCACTGCAACTCAATATACTGGAATGCGACTGCTACTGTTGGTCTGGAACTCGTGTCTATGAACCTATGGTGTAACATGAAAAGAAAGCACCATAGCACAAATGAGTTAGTACATGGGAATGTACTGAGTATACGAGTGAGGTAGGCTGAATATAAACAGGGTTACATGCATGAACAATGCTAACTGACTGATTGATATGAACGTAAATGTGTAAACATGCATACATAGTAACTGAAATCGTGAATCCGTGATAGCTAGATCTGTAAGCTAATACATGGTTTACTATAACTAACATGACTGATACTATAGTTCTAATAACATGAGCGACTGTATCTGACAGTCCTGAAACTGATGGAACTATCTGAGTTCCGCACTGTAACTGAATTTGACTGTATCTGATAGTCCTGATATAATGAAATCTGAAGAACTATCTAAGTTCTTTTACTGAGATTGATACTAAAACTGTGGGAGTCAGTTGTTTAATCGACATGCCCCTATATGTGCCATTATAGCTAAGCTAGGGTCCAATCTCTGCCCTGACTGAAAGGGTGTCAATACTGCGCCACTGGTAAGGACAACTGTGGGTAACCCTCATCTGACAGTGTTCCCAAAAGAGAATGGTGGGGCCCTCATCTGACAGTGCTAAGCCATCTTATCAACCCTCATCTGATAGTGTTCTGGCTAAATAGTTCTGGAATGCAAAAGATGACTGCGAAGAATCATACCCTCATTTGGAAGTGTGTGTTCCCATCCTTGGGTTCACTCGGTGCTAACTTCTACTCCCATCTGAAGAGACTGAGCATGAATAACCGAATGAATATGTACTGAGCTGACTGAATTTTGTTGATTGACGGAATATTATTGATATCTGGTAACTGACTGAGATCATGAGGTTTTTCCTGAGTCACATAACTGACTAATTTCTATTGATCATGGCTTGATTTCGGATATCATGAAACATGACATGGATCTAGGTACACAACTAAAATTTTTGGGTACGAATACCTCCAGGACTCGATGGAAGAAAACTGACACAACATGACTGACTTGATCATAAGATTGGAGTTCGCAATTCACATTATCACAATTAAGGGATATTATACATCATGTAGTTCCTCAACATATTAAGCATAGTAGGGAGTGCATAGATATATTTCATGTACATATTGTATATCTCCATTATCATACATGCTTCATGCCACAACAATGGCAATACATAAAAAACATGGAATTCATATTGAAGTATATAGCTAACATGGACTTGTCATTTAGACATCATGGAACCATACAAACATGAATTTCTAGCATCCTAAGCATTTTATCAAACACCTTGCATGCATTCTTTAAGGCATAGGTGGGTTTCATACTTGCACCATATTAAACCACCTAAAGTTCATGGTTTTCAACTAAAAAACATATATATTCCATGAAAACACCTTTAGACATCATATTGAAACTTAAACAACAATCGTCAACATGTACATACTAATGTCACCACTAAAAGTTTACAAAATAATATTTAAAACATGGTTCTTGAGCTCTATGAACGGATTTGATCCATAGATGAACACTACGCATACCTTAGATTAATAATTCGTGAAGATAGTAGTGAAATAAACTTGGAATTTGAAACCCCCAATTGAACCCAAGACTTGTTCTTGGTTGTTCTTGATAGTAATTCAGTAAAAGCACACGATTTTGGTATTTTAGAGCTTAAATCCCGTGTTAATAAGCTTATATATGGATGGAGAATGACCAAAAAGCCCTTAAAAACAAGGAGGTGGAATGCTAAAAACCTGGGTAGCACTGGACTTAGCAGGCGTCGCCTGGCAAGTCCGCCAGACTTGCCAGGGCGTCGCTTGGCCTAGAGCACTACTCTAGCCAGGCGACGTGGGCTTATCTCCCCGAGCTTCTGTTTTACATATCCAAACTCGCCCTTACGCTATCCAAAAAATTTTGAAACTTACCCGGGATATACTACGACCTTGCCCCATCGCAACGCAACTTGAAAATAAAAAAACAAAGGTCAGGAAGGTTGTCAAATAAATCCCTGAAGTTTAGAGGTCTAAAATGAGACTAAGTGTTGGACTTTATCAAAATTTTCTAAGTCTTGAGGCTTGTAGAGCCAAATGAGCTGTATCTATACTTAGGATTTTACGGGGTCTTACAATATCTCCCTCTTGGGAACATTCGTCCTCGAATGTAAATTAATTGGGAAGGGATAAAAGACAAGATAAACATGAACTAAACATGAAAGAATGAAATCTGATCTCATGACTGACATGATAAATATACTGAACTCATGCATATCTGACACATGGATAACTAATACATGAATGTATAACTGTGTAATCTGATAAGCTGAGTTTCTCAAGATAAGAATGCATAGCTGATGCAAGATTTTATAACTAGACTGATACATGAATGCATGACTGGGTATGCAATGGTAATATATACCAAGTTTATGATGGGAACATGAACATAAAACTGAATAAGCTTAAAAAGAACTGTTACCTTGAGCTTGATCTAAATTGGCGGAGAAGAGGTGAGGATACTTGGTACGCATATCTTCTTTTCCTTCCCAAGTAGCTCCCTTATGAGACTGATTTCGCCAAAGTACCTTGACTAGAGGGTCTTCTTTGTTCCTCAAATGATGAGCCTGATAGTCTAAGATTTCAACTGGAATCTCTTCATAAGAGAGGTTGTTCTGAATGTCAATACTCTGAATAGGGACTATAACTGCTGGGTCACCTATGCACTTATTAAGCAAAGAAACATGGAATACTGGATGAACTGAGGCTAGATCTAAAGGCAATTCAATCTCATAAGCTAACTTGCCGAAACAACTGAGAATCCTAAAGGGACCAATATAGTGGGGACTGGATTTCCCTTTCTTACCAAACCTCTTTACTCCCTTCATGAGAGAGATCTTAAAATAGACATAATCATTGACCTCGAACTTGAGATCCTTCCTACAAACATCTGCATAAGACTTCTGTTGGCTCTGAGCAGCCTGAAGTCTCTCTCTGATCAACTGAAATTTCTCCAAGGCGTCGAATACTAAGTCAGGACCTATGACTGAGGCCTCACGAACTTTGAACCAACCGATTGGAGATCTACACCTCCTACCATAGAGAGCTTCAAACAGATCTATCTGAATACTGGAATGATAGCTATTATTGTATGCAAACTAAATCAAAGGAAAGTGGTCATCCTAAATTCCCTTGAAATCAACTGCACACACCCTTAGCATATCTTCAAGAGTCTGAATGGTCCTCTCTGCTTCACCATCTGTCTGAGGATGAAACTCTGTACTAAGATGGACTTGGGTACCAAGACCCTTTTGGAATGCTTTCCAGATATGAGAGGTAAACTGGATACCAGAAAACGGATCGTGAATATAAACGTGAATATAATAGAGTAAGATCAGAGGATATTA
>NW_025852360.1:76765-132106 GCF_002878395.1 Capsicum annuum | reverse complement strand
TTTGAAGTAAAGTTTCAATTTTACCCTTCTTTTTTAGGAAACCCATTTTGGGGGTGTATTTTAACCCCGAACCAAAAGTAGTCAATATGGATGTCGTTGGTTTTTTTTTGATGCGTAGATTTCATATTTGATGTTTCTAGTGAAGTTTGGGATTATTCATAAAAGATAAGGTTGCAGGTTCAAGTGTAGCGGACCAATTTCGGCTTTCGAAATGGGTTATGGCTTAACTCTTCAGATTGGGCTGGGTAGTAATGATGGTACAAAATGCATGTTAAGGGTGGTAACTAAACATAAAAAATGGCTATCTACGTGTTGTGCCCGTGTGGGGGCCATATGTGATGTAATTGTCGAAATTAAAATATTATGTGATATGTTTGATCGTGTAGGGTACTATGTGACATTGATAGCCTTGAATACATGTGAGTAATTGTATTATATTGTTTGATGTGGAACCATTGGTGTATTGTGATTATATTCATACTTTATTTTCATATGAGACATGTGGAAATTCATGGATGAAATGAAAATAACGAGTGAATATTGGCTCATATGGTTGTGGAAATGTATCATTATGGTTGGTTGTGGAAATACTTATTGTGATTGGTTGTGAGCATTATATCTTCATATCATACTCATTCATGTAATATTGGTACCACCGTGGCAACATCTGAGAAACACTAGCAACACCTTTTTAAAAATACTGTAACACTTTATAAAACTCTTTCCGAGGGATATACCGAAAAGGAGATATGAGATATGTGGATTGTATATGGGTTGACGAACCCCCCATGGGTCCTACATAAGGAAGCTTTATCTCCATAGTTGTATACGGGGATTATGCAACGATCCTGGAGGTTGTACGACCACCTTGTGCATCATTATCATCATCATTATCATATACATTGCACTTACTTTATTGTGTTTATGTTGTGTTGTATTGCCTTATTGACTTGTCATCTATGTATTTGTCTTACCTTCCTTTACTTGTATTTGATGATCTTGTATTTACATGTTCTCTCTTGTTCTATTTATATGTTACATAATGTATACTTAGGTTCTTTATCTTGGTGTGTTTTTGTAATATATGTGAGATATACTAGAACTGTTTGTGCAAGCGGTGTGGGCTATCATTGTGGGACATTTTCTGATTGCAAGTGACGTGCCCTTAGTGTATATTTGGTATGGTTTATTTATCACTTTGCTTGGTCAGCCTATGATACCTACTGAGTACAAGTGGACCGTACTCATGCCTACTATGCCCTTTTGGTGCAGGTCCTAGCTTGAGTGCGCCTTAGCTTACTTGATTCGGGTGATTGTTGGAGCTTCCAAGGTAACGGTTGGATATTCATGCGTCCGAAGTTCACCTCTATCTTTCTATACTAGTTATGTCTTTATTAGAATTCAGAGACAGTTATTATTCCATTGTGGTTATTTTTTCAATGTATTTGACTCTTGGATTGTATTAGTAGTTCTTACACTATTGACACCTGATTTTGGGCATAATTGGTAGTTTGGATAAGTTCTTTCTGCATTGTTATGATTATTTATATGGTTCAGCTTCATTCTAGAAGCCTTACCTTGGGATATTTCCGTCTTTTTCTCTATTCGTATCAGTTTGAGTGATAGGCTTACTTGTCAAGGTACACCGCGACAAGTGCCATCATGACCCTCGTTTTTGGGTCGTGACATTTCTTTTCCTTAATCTTAAGTCATATTCATGTATATATATGTTATGGGTTTCAAGAATTTAATTGAGAGCATGATTTATAAAATTTCCTCCTTATAATGAAATCTACTTGCCTTAAAATGTTATTGTTTGTTCAGATGCATAATTAAAGGCTCGAGTTAAATGCTTTTTTACCAATGTTGAAATGACATGGTTTTTATGTCCCAAGAGAGGGTTTGGTATTAAGTTCTAAATTCTCTTCTATAACTAAACAAAGGATTTCATGTGATTTATGCAAGAACTGGCCACTATGTAATAAAGTCTCGAAAAGAGAGTGATTTTCCTTAGTTTTCATGTGATTTTTGAAATAAGAACTCTCATGTGGTATTTGAATCCTTTGGTGATCATTAACATATTTTTGAATAAAACGGCTATGAACATGACATGACATGATATGACTTGGAAGTCTAGGTATGACGATACCTAATTATGAAATGCCCTTGACCTGAAAGAAAAAGTGTGTTCCAAGCATGAAACATGGCTCTAAAAGGTTAAAAGAGGGCTTAAAGAGGGTTAGATAAAAAACCTAGAAGGCACGAGTTCAAGAAATTGATAAACCAAAATCATGTTTTATCAATATGACTTTTTATGACAGATTGTCCCAAAAGGGAAATATTCACTGTATACTATCATATGCCATGCATAATGTAACGCCCCGGGAGAACACCCTAGGAGCCAAACGGTGCCTACAGCCCGAAGGACCACAAGATAACTCATGAGTTAGTACTTACTAAGAGCACTGAATAAAATCTCAAGAAAATATGTGTAGAATTTAACTGGAATGCCATAAGGTTTTAACTATTGTTATTAATAAAGAAACATGGCGTTAACATCTGAAAACATACTAAAAAAACTGCTAAAAGGGATGATAATAACAATAGAAAATTAACTAACCATCTGTACTAGTCTGGAAGCCTCTAACTGAATAACTTTGATCGGACAAACCCCTAACTAACTTCGACTGTCTGCTAAAACTGAGAAACTGAAATAAACATGACTGATCCTCAAAACATAAGGACTCACCACTATTTCTGCTACTGGTAATCTGATCTGCTTAAGCACAATAGGAAATTAGGTGCCCGAACTTATGATATTAAGCATCATAGTGCAAGAAAAGAGTATGCGATCAGTACTTTGAATATACTGTATGCTAAATGAGGTTGGTTGATATTTATGGGCTCATGAAATGTAATTAATGTAGGATTGGATAAATAGCATAAGATGACTGGTACAATAGTAAACGTGCAGGCTATAAAAATCTAGGGATGCATGAACAAGCATATAACATGATACTGAAATAATCTGGGAACTGAAGTACTGAGATACTGATACTGAATAATTGATAACTGTATGTTATGGTCAAACAAATATGAAACTATACTCTATTCTGGATACTAGACTAAGACTGTAGGAGCTAACTATAACCGACATGCCCTGCTCTGAACTAATTAGGGTCCAACTTGTAACCCCAGTTGGAAGGGTGTTAGTACCGTACCATGGGTACCAACACATGGATGCATAGATCCACTAAGATACTGAACAACCAGGATGCCAAGCCTAAATTGACGGGTGACACTTGGTGAAGGCAAGCCTAAACTGATGGGTGGCTCCTTATATTCTACGCTGGCTATGTAATTCTGGAATGCAAGGACGGCTACTAGCGACTCTCAGTAACTGATGATGAAGCCGTCATCCCTGCATTCACTTGGTGTTAAATCCTACTCCCAACTGAAAGACTTAAAATATTGGACTGACTATGCTCAACTTATTTAAAAGTTCTAACTGAAAAGTTAGGACTCGTAACTATTCTTAAACATTCTATAAATACTAAAAATTAGGTAAGAAACTATAAGACCCCGCAAAAATGTTGCATTTAAATTCAAATCGTTTGGCTCCTTGAGGTTTAATATAAGGTCCAACACTTAGAAAATTTTAGCTAAGTGTTCAACACTTAATCTCATTTTAGACCTTTGAACTTTGAGGATTTATTTGAAGACCTTTCCGACCTCTGTTTTCCAATTTTCAAGTTGCGTTGCGATGGGGCAAGGTTGTAGTACATCTCGGGCGAGTTTCAAAAATTTTGGAGTAGAATATGGGCATGTTTGGGTGCCCAAACCAATAGCTCAGGGCGATCTTCCCACATCGCCCAGCCTAGAGCACTGCTCTAAGAAAGGCGCCGCCCTGGCTAGAGCGGGGGACTAGCTAGGCATCGCCCTGCAACTCCGGTGGGTGCCCAATTTTTCAGCATCCCACCTCCGTGTTTTAGAGGAAATTTTAGTCCTTTTCTGCTCATATATAAGCTCTCAAACACGTGATTAAGGCCTCAAAACACCAAAATATACTTCTTTTCATCAAATTCTCTGAAAAAGAAGAGCAAGGGTTTCAATTTAAAGACCCAAAACCAAGCGGTTTCACCGATAGTTTTCAGAGAACTTTAATTAAGGTATGTGTAGTGTTCATCCACGGATTCCTTTCATTTGTGGAGCTCAAGAATTAAGTTTTAAATAACAAATTATGATTTTTATGTGTAGTATGATTATGTTTATGTTGATGGTTGTTATTGGTGATTCAAGATGGTATCTTAATGTGTTTCTATGAAGTATGCGAGTATGTTAGTTGAAACCCATGAGTTTTGGGGTGGCTTAAGATAGTTAAATTGATGATTTCACTTATTCCATAAAGTGTGCATGTAAGGTATTTGATGAAATGCCTAGAATGATAAAATCATGTTTCTTATGACTCAATAGTACTTAAATGACAAGTCCATGCTACCCCTTATGATTCAACATAATTTACATGCTATTATTATGAAATGAATATTATGTTATGAGATGTTCATGATATTGAAATCATGCAAGTATTTACATGTTATATGCATTCCCTTCATGAACAAGAATATGATAACCATGCGAAGTATGAAATCCCCTATTTATGGCATTATGAATCGAGAACTCTATTTCTATGACCAAAAAGTGTCATATGGTGTCAGTTTTATTCCATCGAGTCCTGGGGGTACTTGTACCCAAAAAATATAGCTGTGTGCCTAGAGCCAATGACATGTTTTCACGTTATCCTCAGTCAAGCCATGCTCCATAGAATTCAGTCAGTCATGTGACTCAGAAAATTTTAGAAATCTCATGATCTCAGTCAATTATCAAATAGCAGTAGTGTTCTGTCAGGCAACGGAATTCAGTAGCTCAGTCCATGTAAAGTTAGTTAATCATGTTCAGTCTCTTCAGATGGGAGTAGAAATTACCACCAAGTGAACCCAAGGATGGGAACACACACTGTCAGATGGGGGTATGATTCTTAGCAGTCATCCTTGTGTTCTAGAACTATGTAGCCAGCATAGGTTGAGATATCAATACTGTCAGATGAAAATTACCACCAAGTGAACCCAAGGATGGGAACACACACTGTCAGATGGGGGTATGATTCTTAGCAGTCATCCTTGTGTTCTAGAACTATGTAGCCAGCATAGGTTGAGATATCAATACTGTCAGATGAGGGTTGGTAAGGTGGATAAGCACTGTCAGATGAGAACCCTACCGTTCTCATTTGGGGATACTATCAGATGAGGGTTATCCACAGTTTGTCTTTACCAGTGAAACTGTATTGACACCCTTCCAATTAAGGCATAGATTAGACCCTAGCTCAACTATTATAGTGCATTTGGGGAATGTTGGTTAAATGAATACTTCCTAAGGTTTCAGTATCAGTCTTAGTAAAATAACTCAGATAGTTCTTCAGATTTTAGGACTGTCAGATACAGTCAACTCAGATATAGTACGGAACTTAGATAGTTCTATTAGATTTAGGACTGTCAGATACAGTCACTCATGTTAGCAGTTATATTAGTTATCATTATGTCATTTCATCAGTATTCAGATTCAGTAATCATGTATTCACGATATCAGTGTTAGTTATCACGTCTCATGCATGTATTCTCACGCTCATGATAGTCAGTCAGTTATTATTATTGTTCATGCATATAAACCCCATGCATTCAGCCTACCTCACTTTCATACTCAGTATATTCCAATGTACTAATGCATTTGCGCTATGGTGTTTCTTTTAATTTTACACCATAGGTTCTGAGACATGACTTCCAGATCAGCAGCAGCAGTAACATTCCAGTACTCAGAGTTTTAGAAGTGAGTCCTTATTCTCCGAGGATATGATTTTATTTTATCATTTCAATTAAGTTTTTAGTTGAGGGAGTTAATTGGGGACATGTTCCATCAACTCCTTACTTAGAGTATTCAAACAGTTAGAGGCATTCAGACGATTACAGTGTTTTTAGACTATTATGTTTCAGACTTTAGTATTTCAGTTTTGTTTTGGCATTATGATACCACTTTATCCAGAATTGTTATTATTTAGATTATGTTCTGTATTGAACCTTATGGCCTTTGGTTCATGTTTTTCACATTTGTATTCATATATTATATAGTGCACAGGTACATATATCAGTCGTGGGTTAGCTTATGGTCCTTCGGGATCATAAGCACTATGTAGCCTTCTGGTTCAGAAAATTGAGGTGTTACAAACTTGGTATTAGAGCCAAGGTTCAATAGAGTCCTAGGAAGTATGAAAGCCACATCTAGTAGAGTCTTGTACATGGGTATGCTGCACGCCATATTTATATGCAAGAGGCTATAAGATGTCTTAGGAATAGTTTCCCTTCTTTCAGTATTCATGTCGTGCCAGTGAGCATAACTTTACTTCAATCTCAGTATAATACGCTTCTTCTCTTTATTTTAGAATATATCTCCCAAGAGAAGAAATCAATCAGTCCCTCCACCCGAAGAACCTTTGGGTGATCATAATTCTCATGCGGAGTTCAGGACTGCATTCACCACTCTTGCTCAGTCAGTTACTGCCCAAAATGAATGACCAGCTGTCATTCAAACCCAGTGGCCAATTCAGTTGCAGCTTGGATTCAGGACTTCACTCGAATGAACCCTCCATCCTTCTTTGGGTCTAAGGTCGATGAAGAGCCTTAAGAACTCATTGATCAAATTCAAAAGGTGACAGATATCATGGGGGTGACTACTGTTGAGAGTGTTGAGTTAGCTGGAATATTAGTTGCAGGATGTGGCTCATACTTGGTACAAGTAGTGGAAGTCCGAAAGGGTAGATGATGCAGGTCCTATAGAGTGGGAGGAGTTTGTCACGACATTCTTAGATAAATTCTTTCCCCAAGAGCTGAGGAAGGAGAAGGTGCTAGGGTTTATCAACCTCAAGCAGGGCAATATGATGGTGAAAGAGTATTCTGTCAGGTTTACTCAATTATCCAGATATGCCCCTCATGTGGTTGAAGACAACAGAGCTAAAATGAGTAAGTTCATTTTAGGGGTGAATGGATAGCGTGGTAAATAAGTGTAGATTTGCGATGCTGAACAGTGACATGACTTTATCCAGGATTATAACTCATGCTCAGTAGATAGATGAGCAAAAAGTTAGGGTGAGGGAGAGGCAGAATAAGAGAGCAAGGTCAGGAAATTTCAACTTTTCTCATCCCAAATCAGAAGGAGGAAACCATTCTCAGTTTCATCCCAAGCCATCAGTTCCAGCTCCCTTTACAGCCAGTGCTCTACTTCTTAAGTTTAGAGAAGGAAGCAGGGATACGGCACTAGGCTCTGAATCCTAGAGCAGTGTTAGCAGTGCTCAAACTAATCCTCTTTGTCAGACTTGTGGTAAGAACCATAAGGGTGCTTGCAGAGATTCAGCAAGAAAGGGAAGCTCAGTCCTCGATATGTCGTCCCTTTAAGATTCTCAGTCGTTTCAGCAAGGCAGCTTATGAGATAGAGTTGCCTTCAGATCTAGCCTCAGTTCATCTTGTCTTTCATGTCTCTTTGATCAGGAAGTGCATAGGTGACAAATCAGTCGTAGTCCCTATTCAGAGCATTGATGTTCAGAACAACCTCTCTTATGAAGAGATTTTGGTCAAAATTCTAGACCATCTGACTCGTAGGCTGAGGAACAGAGAAGTTTCTCTAGTTAAAGTTCTTTGGCGAAATCAGTCCATTGAGGGAGCTACTTGGGAAGTAGAAGAAGACATGCGTACCAAGTATCCTCACCTCTTCTTCGCCAATTTAGATCAAGATTAAGGTAATAGTTTTTCTTGGTATTCAGTGTATATTCAGTACAACTTGGTACCAAGTATCCCACGTTCAGTATTCAGTACAACTTGGTATTCAGTTTCATGCTCATGTTTCATCACAAACTTGGTACAAGTGTCATTGCATATTCAATCATGCATATATGTATCAGTTTAGTATATAATCATGCATCAAATATGAATTCTCATTACGACAACTTCAGTTATCAGAAACCTCATTCATACAGTTATGAATCAATTACACATGCATCAAATATCCATGTTCAGTACGATATATTCAGTTTATCAGTCATGTCAATCATGGGATCATGTTTCAGTCACTCATGTCCAGATTATGTTCATTTTATTATTTCCCCTCTCAGTTAGTCTCATTCGAGGATGAATGTTCTCAAAGGGGAGATATTGTAAGACCCCGCAAAAATATTGCATTTAAATTCCCCTCGTTTTGCTCCTTGAGGCTCAATATAAGGTCCAAAACTTAGAAAACTTTAGCTAAGTGTTCAAAACTTAATCTCATTTTAGACCTTCGAACTTCGAGGATTTATTTTATTACCTTCCCGACCTCTGTTTTCCAATTTTCAAGTTGCGTTGCGATGGGGCAAAGTCGTAGTACATCTCGGGTGAGTTTCAAAATTTTTGGAGTAGCATATGGGCATGTTTGGGTGCCCAAACCAGTAGCTTAGGGAAATCTTCCCACATCGCCCAGCTTAGAGCACTACTCTAAGCAAGGCACCGCCCTGGATAGAGCGGGGGACTAGATAGGCATCGCCCTGCAATTTCGGTGGGTGCCCAATGTTTTAGTATTCCACCTCTTTGTTTTAAAGGGAATTTTGGTCCTTTTCCGCCCATATATAAGCTCCCAAACACATGATTAAGGCCTCAAAACACCAAAATATACTTCTTTTCATCAAATCATCTCAAAAACAAGAGCAAGGGTTTCAATTTTACCGATAGTTTCAGAGAACTTTCAATTAAGGTATGCGTAGTGTTCATCCACGGATTACTTTCATTTGTGGAGCTCAAGAACCAAGTTTTAAATGACAAATTATGATTTTTATGTGTTGTATAATTATGTTTATGTTGATGGTTTTTATTGGAGATTCAAGATGGTATCTTAATGTGTTTCTATGAAGTATGTGAGCATGTTAGTTGAAACCCATGAGTTTTGGGGTGGTTTAAGATAGTTAAATTGATGATTTCACCTATGCCATAAAGTGTGCATGTAAGGTGTTTGATGAAATGCCTAGAATGATAAAATCATGTTTCTTATGACTCAATAGTACTTAAATGACAAGTCCATGCTACCTCTTATGATTCAACACAATTTCCATGCAATTGTTATGTAATGGTTGTTGTGTTATGAAATGTTCATGATATTGAAATCATGCAAGTATTTACATGTTATATGCATTTACTTCCGTGAAAAAGAATATGATAACCATGCAAAGTATGAAATCTCCTATTTATGGCATTATGAATCGAGAAATCTATTTCTATGATCAAGAAGTATCATGTGGTGTCAGTTTTCTTCCATCGAGTCCTGGGGGTACTTGTACCCAAAAAATATAGCTGTGTGCCTAGAGCCAGTGTCATGTTTTCACGTTATCCTTAGTCATTCAAGAAATTTTAGAAATCTCATGATCTCAGTCAATTATCAGATAGCAGTAGTATTCCGTTAGTCAACAGAATTCAATAACTCAATCTATGTACAGTTAGTTAATTATGTTCAGTCTCTTCAGATGGGAGTAAAAATTATCACCGAGTGAACTCAAGGATGAGAACACACACTGTCAGATGAGGGTGTGATTCTTAGCAGTCATCCTTGTGTTCCAGAACTATGTAGCCAGAGTAGGTTGAGACATCAACACTGTCAGATGAGGGTTGGTGAGGTGGATAATCCCTGTCATATGAGGGCCCCACCATTCTCTTTTAGGGGCACTGTCAGATGAGGGTTACCCGCAGTTTGTCTTTACCAGTGGCGCAGTATTGACACCCTTCCAATCAGGGCACAGATTGGACCCCAACTCAGCTATTATAGTACATTTAGGGCATGTTGGTTAAATAACTAATTCCCACAGTTTTAGTATCAGTCTCAGTAAAAGAACTCAAATAGTTCTTCAGATTTCAGGACTATCAGATACAATCAACTTAGATACAGTACGGAACTTAGATAGTTCCATTAGATTCAAGACTGTTATATACAGTCACTTATGTTAGCAGTTATATCATTTATCAGTACGTCATGTCATCAGTATTTAGATCCAGTAATTATGTATTCATGGTATAAGTTATCACGTCTCATGCATGTATTCTCACGCTCATGATAATCAGTCAGTTATTATTATTGTTCATGCATATAAACCCCATGTATTCAACCTACCTCACTTGCATACTCAGTATATTCCAACGTACTGATGCATTTGCGATATGGTTTTTCTTTTCATTTTACAACATAGGTTCAAATACATGACTTCTGGATCAGTAGCAGAAGCATTCCAGTACTAAGAGTTTTAGCAGTGAATCCTCATTCTCCGAGGGAGTGATTTTATTTTATCATTTCAGTTCAGTTTTCAGTTGATGGAGTTAGTTGGGGATATGTCCCATCAACTCCTTACTTAGAGTATTCAGACAGTTAGAGGCTTTCAGAAGATTACAGTGTTTTCAGACTATTATGTTTCAAACTTTAGTATTTCAGTTTTGTTTTGGTATTGTGATACCACTTTATCCAGACATTATTATGTATAGTATTGAACCTTATGGACTTCGGTTTATGATTTCCGTATTTATATTCATATATTATGCAGTGCACAGGTACATATATCACTCATGGGTTAGCTTATGGTCCTTCGGGTTCATGAGCACCGTGTAGCGTTCCAGTTCAAAAAATAGAGGTGTTACAACAATTAAATTTCGAGTATCTAAACCCCCAGGACTCGATAACAGTAATAGGAAGATTTTACTAACACTTTGGGGACATGATATGCAAGCATTTATTCAAAATCATTCTTGTAGGAATTTCATCATGAACTTGTAGTTCATGGTTTAGGCTAAGCATGAGAATGGTTTAAAATATGTAGTAATAACACGATTTCACTTCTAAGATAACCAGTTAGGGTTTAGATTTAACCAACAACACCATTCAAACAAGTAAGGTTCAACAGTTCCAACAATTTCATGAAAACATTATAAAAATTCAAAATTCATGTAAGTTCATAGATAAAATTCATAAGATATGTAATAAGAGTTGTTTTCAATGAAAATAGATTGTAAACATCATGTACAATCAAAATTATAAAAGATTCATGGAGATAAACCATTATAAACATGTAATTTCATAACTTAAAATATAAGAGATGGATTTTTGGACTCCATGGGTTAAAAGGGTCCCTGGATGAATATCTAGCATACCTAGGTTGATGAATTCGTGAGAGTTCTTAGCGTTTTCTCGAGAAATGATCTTGAAGTTGAAAGTTGGGGTATGTTCTTTCAATAGAAATTGGTTTTAATCTGGGAAAAAGTGTTAAAAGTGAAGTAAAAGTGGTGTTTTGGGACTTAAATCTCGTGTTTGGATTGAATGGAGTGAAAGAAACGGACTTAAATGCCTTTGAAAATTAAAAACTCAGAATGGGAACTGGAATCCTAATTTTGTATACCAGCTGGAAAATGGAAATACCGATTTTCCACTTTGGCGCGATGAGGTGCTACCCTATTGCGTCACTGGAAATGGACGATCCCAAAATTACACTCCTCCACGACGTGGCGCTATCACATTGCATCACTGGAAATGGATGAGTACGAATTTGCACTTCATCGCGATGCGGTACCTACCCCACCGCAATTCCTAGTATGACATTGTCCAATTCACATTGGGCTACTGGAAAGGGACGAGTATGATTTTGGAGATCACCGTGACGCGGTGCTGAACACATTGAGATACTGCCTTTCACTAAAAGTACCATAACTTCTCTCTCAGGTATAGGATTAAGATGAAATTGGTATCGTTGGAAAGATAATTCAGTTATCTAGTTGTTGATGGGTCTTGAGATAAAAAATTATTAGTAAGACGAAAGATATATTCAATTGATGTTGACTATAATAGCATCATTCTCAAGAACTCAACGATAAGGTATATTTTGATTTGTCTAATAGCTAGGGGTTACTTGAGGCCTTAATATACATCAAAATCTCTCATAAAACTACCAAAGCACTATAATTTATTTCTGATGATCTTGAAGCATAGTTCTAATGTTGACTTATATTCTCAGGGTATTACAATATCTCCCCCTTGGGAACATTTATCCTCGAATGAGGTTGGTTAAGCTAAGAACACTGAGGAATTTAAGGTTACATGCTGAATATACCTAGTGAAAATGTGATTACATAATCGAGTCTAAAACATAACACATGATTGAACTCATTTCGTGAATGCATGAATGCTATGAGAATGATATACAGTTGGAACTGCGTATAGAAAAGAAACAACTTGAGGGAAAAGTTGTTACCTTAAGCTGAGTTTGAGTTTGTGAAGAAAAGATGAGGGTACTTGGTTCGCATATCTACTTCTTCTTCTTAAGTAGATCCTTCAACGGATTAGTTTTTCCAAAGAACTTTGACCAAGGAAACTTCTTTGTTCTTAGTCTGTGAATCTGATGATCTAAGATCTCAATTGGAATTTCTTCATAAGAAAGGTTGTTTTGAACATCTATGCTTTCTAAGGTAACAATTACAGCTGGGTCACCAATACACTTCTTCAACAGAGAGATATGGAATTCTGGGTGCACTGAGGCCAAATCTATAGGCAACTCGAGCTCATAAGCTACCTTTCCAAAATGACTCAAGATTCTGTAAGAGCCAACATATCGGAGACTGAGCTTCCCCTTCTTGCCAAACCTCTTGACCCCATTCATGGGATAGATTTTTAGATTAAAACAATCACCAATCTCATATTCAAGGTCTTTTCTTCTCACAACAGCATAAGATTTTTGTCAGATTTTAACTGCCTTAAGCTTCTCCCTGATTAGCTGAACTTTCTCTAAAGCATCAAACACCAAGTCAGGCCCTATCAAAGAGGTCTCACCCAAACCAACCACTCGGAGACCTATATCTCCTCCCATAAAAAGCCTTAAATGGGGACATCTAGATATTAGAATGATAGTTGTTATTATATGCGAATTCAATCAAAGGTAAATGGTTATCCCAACTTCCCTTAAAGTCAACAACACACGCTCTCAACATATCCTCAAGGGTATGAACGGTCCTCTTTGCCTGACCATTTGTCTAAGGGTGAAAAGATGTACAAAGGAGAACTTGAGTACCAAGACCTTTTTGGAAAGCATTCCAAAAATGAGAGGTAAACTGAGTACCTCTATCTGAGATGATAGATAGTGGAACACCGTGTAACCTATCCAACTCTCTAATATAGAGCTTGGCATAATCCTCGACTGAATAAGAAGTATGGACTGGAAAGAAATGGGATGATTTGGTCATCCTATGTACGATGACCCTGATTGAATCATGTTTATGATGAGTACGAGGCAAACCCATCACAAAATCCATGTTCATTTTCTCCCATTTCTAAGTGGGAATACTGAACTCCTGCATAGACCCACTAGGCTTTTGATATTCAATCTTAACCTACTAACAAGTAGAGGACTTAGCTACAAACTGTGCAGTGTCCCTCTTCATCCCACTCCACCAATAGATCTCCCACAAATTGTAGTACATCTTAGTGTCCCCTGGATGAATAGAGTAACACGCATCATGCGTTTCTACAAGAATTTATTGTCTTAAATCATCTACACATGGCACACATGGCCTACCCTGGAAACACAACACACCATCTCCCCCTTAGGAGAAAACCTCTACTTTCTGATCTTCAACTGACTCCTTCAACTTAACCAAACTAGGATCCCCATCCTGCTTCTCTTTCACTTTGGCAACCAAAGAAGATTATGAACTATTCTGCACCCATACAATGCCCTCAGCTAAGCCAACCAAACGAACTCCTAATATAGCCAACTAAAGAACTTCCCGAACTAACTCCCTCTTGCCATTCTCCACATGAGTAACACTACCCATGGATACTATACTAAGGGCATCCATTACTACATTGACCTTACCTGGATGATACAAAACACCCATTTCATAATCTTTCAACAAATCCAACCACCTCCTCTGGCTTAATTTTAAATCTTTTTGTGAAAATACATACTGCAAGATTTTGTGGTTTGTGAACACATCAACATGCACCCCATATAAATAATGCCTCCAAATTTTCAAGGCAAACATAATAACTGCTAACTTAAGATCATGGGTTCTTTTTTATGGGGCTTAAGCGATCTAGAGGCTTAGGCTATGACCTTACCTCTCTACATCAACACACATCCCATACCAACTTTGAAAGCATCACAGTAAACAACAAACCTATTTGAACCATCGTTCAACGTAAAAACTGAGGCTTAGGTGAGTCGAGTCTTCAATTCCTGAAAGCTCTTTTCACAGGAATCTAAACCTAAAACTTAACTTTTTTCTGAGTCAATCTGGACATGGGATACAATAGACAAAAACCCTTCAACAAATCATCGGTAGTAGCCAACCAAACCTAAGAAACTCCTGATATCTTATGGAGAAATGGGTCTAGGCAAGTTTCTCATCACTTGATATTTTGAGGATCAACTCTAATACCATCATCAAAAATAATATGGCTAAGGGAAGTTATTGATTTTACCCAAAATTTGCATTTACTGAATTTGGCGAACAACTGATGGGCTTTGAGAGTCTGCAATACTATTTTGAGGTGCATGATCATTTTTATTACAGGAGTAGACAAGAATATCATCAATGAAAGCTATGGTAGACATGTCCAAGTAATTTTTGAAAACTCAGTTCGTCAAGTCCATAAAGGCTGCTGGGGAGTTTATGAGACCAAAAGACATGACTAGAAACTCGAGGTGACCATACCAAGTTTGGGAAGTTTTTTTTTTAGAATGTCACATTCTCTTACTCTGTGATGATGATAATCGAATCTTAGGTCTATCTTTGAAAAATAATTGGTACCCTGAAGTTGGTCGAACAAGTCATTGATTTAAGGGAATGGGTAGTTGTTCTTGATTGTGACTTTTTTCAATTGACGGTAGTCGATGTACATCTTAAGGGAACCATATTTATTACGCAAAAATAGGATAGGTGCTACCTACGGGGAAATGATAGGCTTGATGAATCCCTTATCTAGGAGGCCTTTTAACTATTCTTTCAACTCTTTGAGTTCAGTTGGAGCCATTTTATATGGTGGAATATAAATAGGCTGAGTATCCAAAAGAAGGTCTATTCCAAAGTCAATTTCCCTTTCGGGAGGAACTCCGAGGAGATCTTTAGGGAACACATCTTGAAATTCCCTTACTACTGGAACTGACTCAAGATTAGGGATCTTGGAACTAGATTCTTTGACTCACACAAAATGATAGACACACCACTTGGATATCATTTTTCTAGCTTTAAGGTATGGAAAAAGTTGACCCCTAGGCATTGTTGTACTACCCCTCCACTCAAGAATGGTTCATTTGGGAACTTGAAGTAGACAATTTTGTTTCTACAATCAACTGAGAAATATCATGAGTGGAGCTAATCTATGCTGAGAATGATGTAAAAATCCATCATCTCTAGTTCTATAAAATCTACCGGTGTAACTTTCTGAGACACAGTAACTAGGCAGTTCCTATATACCCATTGGGCTATAATAAACTTACCCACTGGAGTAGATATTAAGAAAGGCTCTATTAAGGTTTTGAGACTGACTCCAAAGTTGACTGCTATATAAGGGGTTACAAAAAAAAGAGAAGCTCCAAGGTCAAGCAAAGCATAAACATGTAATTGAAAAACTTATGATGTACCAGTAACCACATTAGGAGAAATTTCATGATCTTGTTGGAACTAAATTGCATAGAGCCTATTCTAACACTAACCACTAGTAGTGATGGAAGCGGCACCCTGCTGAGTCAGGCGACCGGCTGGAACTGATGATTAATGAGATTAGCCAGTTGGCGCATATCCGTTCTCCTCTGAGCAACTACTCAATACTTCTAAATATTTTGGCCTGGATTACCACACCTAAAGAATACATCACTGCCAGCCCTACACTCTCCCTGATGGTTCTTACCATATTTTTGACAAAGAAGATTCGTGCGACTACTGTTTACATTTCCTTGGGACTTAGAGCCAGGCGCCCTATCCCGATTGTCATTTTTGAACTTTGGCATAGGAGAAATAATTGAAGACAAAGCGAAAGCTGATGATTTTTGACAAAATTAGGGACGATTGCCACCCTCTAACCTTGGCTGGGTAAAATTAAAGCTTTCAGTTTTATCCCTCTTGTTCTTTCTCCCTCTCTCTCCTTATACTTTTGTTCCTTAATCTATTGAGCATAGACCATCAACCTAGATAGGTCTATCTCCTTTATCAACATCATAGTCCTACACTTTTTTACCACACTATCGAATACTCTAGACATACACTTGCTCATCCTTGACCTGTTATCAGCTATTACATGAGGAGCATACCTGGCCAGTTGAGTAAACTTGAGGGAATACTCTTTCACACTCATGTTGCCTGCTTCAAATTAATAAACTCTAACACCTTAGCCTCTCTCATCTCCAATAGGAAAAATCTATCTAAGAAGGTTATGGCAAACTTCTCCCATTCTATAGGTCCTGCATCAACACCTCTATCCTCTTTCCACTGCTTAAACCAAGTATAAGCTACATCTTGTAACTGGTAAGCAGCTAGTTCAACACTCTCACTGAAATTCACCCCCATAATATCAGTTACCTTTTATACCATGTCTAATAATTCCTATGGATCCTCTATAGACTTAGATCCTAAAAATAAAGGAAGATTCATTTGGGTGAAGTCCCAAATCCTGGAGGTGGCAGTATTAGCCACTGGGTTGGCCTGAACAACTGCTGGTAGCATATTTTGGGCTGCTACAGAGTGGGATAGAGTGGTTAATACAACTCTAAACTCTACATTAGAAATATGCTCATTTAGGGGATCTTCCTGAACGAGCGAAAACGCTGACTGGTTTTGGATCCTTCTTTCGTTGGTCTTTTTGGGAGGCATACTCTATAAATAGAAGAAAAATTTGGATTATATAAGGAATTTAACTTGAGATCTTGCTTATTCACATGATATGAACACTTAAAGAAGGTAAACATATCCTAAAATGTCTTGTAGCCTCTTGCCCATAAGTGTGGCGCACTATACACCCATGGATAAGACTCTACTTGATGCGGCTTTCAGACTTCCTAGGATACATTAAAACCTTAGGCTCTTATACCAAGTTCTTAACGTCCATGGAGTACACCCTCATTACCATACGGTGCCTACACCATTGAAAGACCACAAGCTAACACATGAGCTGGTACCTGTTGAGAGCACTGAATAAAATCTCAAAGAAACATATGCAAAATTTAACTAGAACACCATAAGGTTTCAACGACTGTAATCAATACTAAAACATGGTGTTTACATCTAAAAACATACTAGAAAAGACTACTAAAAAGATTGATAATAACAACTGAAAACTGACTAACTATCTATACTAGTTTGAAAGCCTCTAACTGAATAATTGGGGAGTTGATGGGACAAGCCCCCAACTAACTCCAACTGTCTGCTAAAACTGAGAAATTGAAATAAACATGACTAATCCTCGAAACGTAAGGACTCACCACTGTTGCTGCTACTGGTAATCTGATTTGCCTATGCATGGTCAAGAATCTGGGTGCCTGAACCTATGATATTAAACATTATAGTGCAAGAAAAGACTATGTGATTAGTACTTTGAATATACTGGTATGCTAAATAAGGTTGACTGATATGTATGGGCTCATGAAACATAATTAATGCAGGACTAGATAAATAGCATGAGATGACTAGTATAATAGTATACGTGAAGGATGTAAAACTATGGGGATGCATGACTAAGCATATAACATCATACTGAAATAATCTGGGACTGAAGTACTGAGATACTGATATTGAATAACTGATAAATATATACTATGGTCCAGCAAATTTGAAACTGTACTCTATTCTAAATGTTGGACTGAGACTGTGGGAGATAACTATAACCGACATGCCCCGCTCTGAACTGATTGGGGTCCAACCTGTAACCCCAGTTGGAAGGGCATTAATACCATGCCACGGGTACCAATACATGGCTGCATGGATCCACTAAGCTAGTGAAAAACCAGGATGTCAAGACTAAACTAATGGATAACACTTAGGCAAAGTTAAGCCTAAACTAACGGGTGACTCCTCATATTCCACACTGGCTACATAGTTCTGGAATACAAGGACTACTAGTAACAACTCTGCCTAATTGATGGGGAAGCCGTTATCCCTGCATTTACTCGATGCTAAATCCTACTCCCAACTGAGAGACTTGACATATTAGAATGGCTATGCTCAACTTATTTAAAAGGTCTAACTAAAAAGATAGGACTCGTAACTATTCTTCAACCATTCTATAAATATTGAAAACTATGTAAGCAGCTAAATTTTGGGTATTCAAACCCCAGGACTTAATAACAATATTAGCAAGATTTTACTAACACTTTGGGGACATAATATGTAAGCATTTATTCAAAATCATTCTTGTAGGCATTTCATCAAACACTTGTAGTTCATGGTTTAGGCTAAGCATGGTAATGGTTTAAAATATGTAGTAATAATATGATTTCACTTCTAATATCACCAGTTAGGGTTTAGATTTAACCAACAACATCATTTAAACATGTAAGGTTCAACATTACCAATAATTTGATGGAAACATTATAAAAATTGGAAATTCATGTAAGTACATGAACAAACTTCATAAAGATATGTAATAAAGGCTGCTTTCAATGAAAATAGATTGTAAGCATCATTTCTAATCAAAATCCATAAAAAATTCATGGATATAAATCATTATAAACATATAATTTCATAATTTAAAATATAAAAAATGGATTCTTGGACTCTATGGGTTAAAAGGGTCCATGGATGAACATCTAACATACCTGGGTTGATGAATTCGTGAGAGTTCTTGGTGTTTTCTTGAAAATTGATCTTGAATTTTTGAAAGCTAGGGTTTGTTATTTGAAGAGAAAGCGGTTTTAATTTGGGTAAAAGTGTTAAAGTGAAGCAAAAATGGTGTTTTGGGACTTAAATCCCGTGTTTGGAGTGAATGGGGTGAAGGGAATGGACTTAAATGCCCTTGGGAATTGAAAACTTGGAACTAGGAACTGGAATCTCGATTTTGTACACTGGTACAATGCGGTGCTATCACGTCGAGCCACTAGAAAGTGGACAATCCCAATTTTCTACTTTGGTGCGATGCGGTGCTATCACATTACATCACTGAAAATGGACAATACAAAAATTGCACTCCTCCTCGACGTGGTGCTATCACGTTGCATCACTGGAAATGGACGAGTACAAATTTGCACTTCATCCTGACATGGTACCTACCCCACCGAGATTCCTGGCATGACACTAGCCAATCACGTTGGGATACTTGAAAGTGACGAGTGTGATTTTGGAGATTATCGCAATGTGGTACTGAATGCGTTGAGCTACTGCCTTTCAGTTAAAGTGACATACTTCTCACCCAAGTATCATTGGAAAGCTAATTCAATTATCTATCTGTTGGTGGGTCATGAGCTCAAAAATTCTTAATAATACAAAAGATATACTCGTTTGAAGTTTACTATAGCAGCATCCTTTTCAAGAACTCAATCGGTAAGGGATATTTTGATTCTTCTAATATCTAGGGGTTACTTGAGGCCTTAAAATACATCAAACTCTCTCATAAAACTACCAAAGAACTATAATTTATTTCTCATGATCTTAAAGCATAGTTCTAATGTTGACTTGGATTCTTGGGGTATTACACCTAAATCCAATCCTTGCGGCAACTTAGGATAGGAGGCTCGATCTCTAAGTTAAGAACAAACCCATATTGATTGTGGGTGATAAGGTCGGGATGCCATATACCCAATAAGTTAAGAAAAAATTGTGTCAATTTTTTATGAGATTGACCATGATTTTCATTTAAATTATGCCCATGTGTTCTGAACTCTATCATGTCAAATTGTTTAAAATTGCTCTCAGTTATTTTACATGAAATATATGCTACATTTTGTTAGTTTTTCACACCAATTCTCTCCAAGTATTGACCCTTTATTATACAGGTTTTGAGGTACAGTCCCTTGGTCTAGCTCAATAATAGATTATCCTCAAATATTAAGAGCTGGTGAGCCTCCCTTACTTCGAAAGGTATTCTATCTATTTGATAGTTTCAGTTAGTTTTATGGTCCAGTAGGGGGCCTTGTCCCAACTTTGACGTATTAATATTTCAGTAGAGGCTTCGTAAATAGTTTGGATGATATTTGGGTTTTTTATGGATTTATGTCTTAATGTATTAAGTACAATTATAGGCCCTTTTTTTCATGTTTCAGTTTATCTTCCGCATATGTATTTATTATAGATTATGCTTATGATTGTATGCTAAGGGGTTCTCGAACCTCTATGGTTCGGGATACCCATCGCAGCCAGGGCCTTGGCTCGGATCATGACAAGCTTGGTATTAAATCTGGTTCATGGTCCCAGAGTATTTCTGAAGCTGTTTCGAGTGGAGTCCTTCTTATGGGTGTGTAGCACACCACACTTATAAGGAGGAAGGTACGAGGCATTTAGGAAAATTTTCCCTTTAATTTCATGTTCTAAATCGTGCTATAAGGTCTAGTATTTCCTAACTCATGACTTTCTATATCTCAGATCATGCCTTCCCAAAAATCCAATATTTAGGATACCTCAATTGGGAACTCTGTTCTTTCTGGGGCGAATGTTGAAGATTTCTACCCTACTTAAAGAATGAAAAATCATTATAGAGCCCATACACTAGAGTTCAGTGCTACTCTAGGGGTTCCACCAGTCAAAATCAGCCCTCCTCGGGCTCCTTGGTCCAGTTAATCGTACTCAATCCTCACAAAGAAAGGTATCTGTTTCATCCCTTTTCAAACTTCGTTTTAAAGAAAATGGTTTTGACCTATTTCTAAACTATTTCAAAAGATTTGAGAAAATTTTGAAATAATTTTAAGAAAATTACAGAGTTGCCTACTTGATTTTTTTAGAAAATATCAAGAAAACTTAATGATATCTCAAAGACTCAAAAATAGAAATAAAGCTTTGAAATAAGAGAATCTGAGTAAGGGTTCAATTAATGCCCTAAGAAGGTTTTTAAGACATTTAGGAGCGTCTGTTTAGAACGGTTCACCAAAAAATCATTTTTTAGACTAACTAAATGAGGGTGGCTAACTTTACGAAAAGGTTGACTTTTTAAAATTATTTATTTATTTCATGCTTAAACTAAAGATAAATTCTACTTAACTCATAATTATTTTAGGAAAAAAAAATTTACGAAATGTTTTAACTAAAGATTAAGCCCATTTAAACTATTTTGCACACTTGGACTTAGGAAGGAAATAAGTTGTATTTTTATAGTAAAAAGAAATTATACAATTATATATATGTTTTCATCATCATCATCATCATCATCATCATCATCATCATCATCATCATCATCGTCGTCGTCGTCGTCGTCGTCATCATCATCATCATCATCATCATCATCATCATCATCATTTTATTCATAAAAGGAAAAGGTCAATTTTGTTATAGATAATGTTTTTTGAAGAATGAAGTTTCAAGGAGGAAAATCGAAAGTAATCTTTTTAATTCGTTTAGACGAGATGCATTAAGTGAGAAAATCATGAATCGCCTAAAGTAAGTGATAAAATAAAATGATTATGACTTAGGGGATTTATCTAAATTAATTAGTTAGGGTGTTCAAGTAAATACAAATAAACAAGAATAGGAAATAAAGGAAGAGTTAGAATTGGGCCCTTTTGCCCCATTTATGGGCTGTCCATATGTTGGGCCTAAATTCCAAGAATTTTCAACCCATTTTCTCATGTATATCAGCTGTATACTGCAGTTATTTTCCCCTTCGTTTTAGTATATCTGATGTATATCAGATCGTATATCTGCCACATATGCATATATTTTGGTCTTCCACCAATATTAATATACAATTTTGGCTTCGAGGCCCCAATGAATAATTAAATAAATTGATAAATAAATAAATAAATAAATGACTGCGATAAGTAAAGTAAAAATTTGAATTTTTTTTATAATTTTGACATCTTCGTAAATGAATTTTGACCCCCTTTTCTTCTTCTTGCGGCGAATTTTATTTCCAAAGATAGTCGACTCAGAGAGATAGGACGCATTGGCACATCATGGAATGCATAGGGGAAAAGAGTCCATGTAGGACTTGAGAGTATCCACATGCGAAAGAAAAGAAATAAAGCAATTAATATATGTCACATTGATACCTAACATATAAATAATAACATAAAGTATTAACATTAAAAATGGATAATAATAAAAGAGAAAATTATTTCATGTTTATTAGAAATATTTCAGATCTTTCAAACAAACAACTCAAAACTTTATATTAATAAATAAAGTTTTAACAACACAATGCATTGCTAACAAGTGACTAACATATTATTAGCTAGAATGAATCCTTACTTTTATTAATAATTATATTAACATATAAAGTTAAAAGGTTCATTAATCATGCCATATTGAAAATAACTACCAAGCAGAAACAAATATGACAGGCCTAAAGCAATATTTATATATGTAAAACCTCTTATTAAAATCTGGCTTTGGACCACTAAATTTATTGAGACACTCTGATAAGAGGAAATCACACTTCCAGACGCATCATTAATATATACGCTAATCAAAATAAAAATAAAAAAAACCAAACAACATAGAAAAAATTAGACTTTACATGTGATTTCTTCTTGGTCCTATTAACTATTAAAAAAACATAATCTAAACTGACATTTTAGAAAGAAGAGCTTTAGGATTTTCATAACTAATAAGCTTAAATAATGTTCTTCGTTAAAAGGTTTTACATTAAAAATTTCCAAACACAAACAAATCTGGCACCCAAAGCATCACAATTAAATTGCTACCTTTTTGTTTTAGCAAACCAACCAATCAAACTTAAATGTCAATATACATAGAAGGGAAGATAAATTTCATATATTGTAGCATCAACTTAAAGGTTAAATGCAAAATATTCATTCGAAAGTAACTACTTGGAATAACTGTTAAGCAAATCAAGAGCTGAATCATTTACGGAGCGCCAAAATAGTAAGAGAAAAATGCAATAATTAACACCTCAGATCCGTCTATCCTTTGAAAAACAGTCATCTTTAATAAATGAACCTAGGGCCTCCATCTACAGCTAATCCCAACAAAAAATATCATCGAAGCATAACTACAACATATCAAAATGAAGTAAAATAATCAATACTAAATAAAACAGAATATTACCTGTTCTGGAATAGCAAAACGAAACCACAAGCCTAGGGTTAAAATCAAACACCACGTCAACTCAAAAACTTCAAGTAGTCAATGGATTTCAAAAAATAAATATTTTTACTAAGAAGATTGTCCTTTTTTCTAAGATTTTTCCCTCTTCCCCCTCTTTTTTTTAATGGAAGCACCCCCCTCTTTATAGTTGAAAGTTTCTACTAATAATTTAGAAAAAAGTCTGTCTTTGTGACAAAAGGTAGTTGGGTATTTGAAAAAATTGAATAAAGATCAAACATATCTCGTAAATTCGGATTCGAATTGAATTTTGGGGTTATAAGACACACAAATAGCCTTCTCAGCAATGATATGAAATTGTCCTCTCGGCAATGATATGAAATGATCCTCTCGAAAATGATATGAAATGACCTCTCGGCAATGATATGATATGAAATGGCCCTCTCGGCAATGATATAATATGAATTGGCCCTCTCGGCAATGATATGCTATGAAATGGCCCACTCGGCATGATATGAAATATCCATCTCTGCAATGATATGAAATAGTATGACGATGAAGATAAATGTAATTAACCGTGCAACGATTGTAGAAAACATCACCTTGAATATCCATTAGTATGTTGGATCTTCTGCATAGACCATTCTCGAATGTCGCCAATTATTTATGATCCCTAATTTCCTGGGGATTTGAGTCAGTCATTATTTTTCTTTTCACGTTTGATGATACCTGCATACATAGAAAATTGTTAATTTTTTCCCAAAACTCAGTTGTCTTCAGCTCCTGACCATTCTGGCTCTTTCTTATTGGCCTTGGGATATGTTGGATTTCTTGTAATCCTTGTTGGCTTTAGGATAACCTGCATCCACAGAAAATTTTTAATTTTTGGTAAAATTGATCTATGTTGACTTCTTCGGTGTTCAGCTCCTGTTATCGACATCATCGAGTTCTTATCTTCTTTATGTGTTTGTCATATTTTGACTCCTGCTTCGACTCCCAAGTTAGTGGGTGTAAGGCAAACTAATTTAAAATAAGTATTTTTTGCACATAGCTAAATTTTCCAAAATCTTTTATAAAATTGGAAGGGGTCTCCACCAATTAAGTTATGTCACATACGAGCTTTAATGAACATTCTTAGATCAAGGCATTGAACCTTTGTAGCCGAAGGCCATGGAGTCGACTCTACTCTTGGCATTGAAATCTTTGTTGTCATCTTTGAACTCTTTATATGGTATGGTGGAAATTTTGAGGTCTGCCTCAGTTACTGGTATCTTTCTCAAAGTTCAATTTGGCTTGCGAGTGGATGTTCTTCTTTTGTTGAATTTTTGGAGATTTCTTCTCAAAAAATTCTACCCCAGTTTCCATTTCCTAGGATGATATGACCGAGCCTTTGTGGCGCCTACGTATCCATTGAATAAGAATTAGGTTAAATGTAGTTCCCACAACGTAAGAGAGTAAAATATAACAAAAAGGGTGATCGAAGCATACATAGGCTGCCTACGTATCTCATTCTTGAGAATTCAGGTTAAACATAGTTCAGGGGAATTTAAAATAAACTTTTATAAGGGGTTGACCAAAGCCAACATAGGCCGCCTACGTATCTCATTTTGAGAATTCAGGTTAAACGTAGTTCATACATAAAAGATGGGGAATTTTAAAGCTACTTCAAAGCATAAAAAAGATTACAAATGAGAAAACAATTACAAGGAAATAAGCATAAAACCCCACATCAAACATAATATCTCTTTATTGCATCAGAATTAATTGGCTTGGTCCACCTTTGGCCATCCATTTCAGACAAAATCAAGGCTCCTCCTGATAAAACTTTGAATACTCCTATGACCCTTGCCAATTTGGAGAGAACTTTCCTTTATACTCATCTTGGTGAGGGAATATGCATTTGAGCACCAATTTTCCAACTTCAAATGTGCGAGCTCTTACTCATTTATTGAAAGCACGAATTATTTGTTGTTGATATAGTTTACCATGGCATACAATGCTCATATTCTTTTTATTAATCATCACAAGTTGTTCATGACGAGCGCAGAACCATTCTTCATTACTTAATCCAGCCTCCTGGATGATTTTTAAAGATAGAATTTCAACTTTATTGGGCATCACTGCTTCTGTCCCATAGACTAGAGCATAAGGAGTTTCCCCAGTCAAAGTTTTAACTGTCGTACGATATAAATAGTAAGGCATAAGGAATCATGTCGTTCCATGATTGATGACTGCCAACTGTCTTTCTTAAAATCTTCTTAATGTTCTTGTTGGCAGCTTGTACCACTCCATTCATTTGAGGGCGATATGTGGTTGAATTTCAATGAGTGGTCTTAAATTTTTCATATATCTCCTTCATCAGATGACTATTTAAGTTTTATCCATTGTCCGTGATGATTGATTGAGGTATCCTAAATTGGCAAATCAAGTTGTTCTTCACAAAATCTGCTACTACCTTTTTGGCTACTACCTTGTATGGTGCAGTTTCTACCCATTTGGTGAAGTAATCGATAGCAACTAAAATGAATCTGTGTCTATTAGAAGCCGATGTCTTAATCAGATCAATGAGACCCATGACCCAAGCTATAAATGACCAGGGAGAGCTCATAACGTTAAGTTCGTGTGGAGGCACTTGGATCAGGTCCCCATGTATCTGGGACTTATGACATTTTTGCACAAACTTGCTACAGTTACTTTCCATAGTCATCTAGAAATAGCCGGCTCTCAAGATTTTCTTGGCTAGAGTGAATTCATTCATATGGGGTCTGCGCATTCCAGCATGAATTTCTTCAAGTAATTTTGTAGCTTCAATAGAGTGTACACATCGCAGAAATACCAAATCTGGGGTCCTCCTATAAAGGACTTCCCCGTTCAAAAAGAAATTATTGGCCATCCTATGAATCATTTTCTTTTGATTGATAGTTGAATCTTAGGGGTATGCCCCAATTTTTAAATACCTCTTGATATCGAAGTACCACGACTTTTCGTCTAGTTCTGCCTCAACTTGTGAGCACTGTGCAGGTTGCTCCTTCAAACTTATTTCCAATGGGTCAATGTAACTTTGATCCGGATGCTGGATCATGGAGGATATAGTAGCCAAAGCATCGGCGAACTCATTTTGGATCCTTGAGACATGCTTGAATTCCACTTCCTTGAATCTTCTACATAACTCTTCTACCAATTCCACTTACGGTGTTATCTTAGGGTTCTTTACAGCCTATTCACCATGAACCTAGTAAATCAATAGATCAAAATCTTCAATGACTAGTAGCTCTCGAATATTCATATCAATATCCAGTCTAAGACCGAGAATACAAGCCTCATATTCGGCCATATTATTGGTGCAAGGGAAATACAGCTTAGTGGTAATCGAATAATGTTGACCAGTTTCTTCTATTAAGAATGCCCCAATTCCTGAACCTTTGAAGTTAACTTCCCCATCGAAGAATAATATCCATCCTGGGTATATTTTGACAATGTCTTCCCCTGCAAACAGTACTTCTTCATCTGGGAAATAAGTTTGGAGTGGCTCATACTGTTCATCGACTGGATTCTCTGCTAGATGATCTGCGAGGGCTTGACCTTTGATCGCCTTTTGAGTTACATATACAATGTCGAACTCACTCAATAGCATCTGTCATTTGTCCAATTTCCCCATAGGCATGGCCTTTTGGAATATGTACTTCAGAGGATCCATTCTGGAAATGAGATACGTTGTATAGGATGTCAGGTAGTGGCTCAATTTCTGGGCCACCCAGGTCAATGCATAACACGTTCTTTCCAGTAACGTGTAATGGGCCTCATATGGAGTGAACTTTTTGCTCAGGTAATAAATCGCTCTTTCCTTCAGTTTCATCATGTTGCCCTAAAACACATCCAAATCCATTGTCAGAGACCGATAGGTATAACAATAGAGGTCTTTATTCTCTTGGAGGAACTAGTACTGGTGGACTAGACAAATAATCCATGATCTTGTCAAAAGCTTACTGGCATTCGTTAGTCCATTTGCTTGCTGCATCTTTCTTTAACATCTTGAGGATTGGCTCAAAAATAATCGTTGACTGGGCTATGAACCTGTTGATGTAGTTTAGTCTTCCCAAGAAACTCATGACTTGCTTTGAATATATGCACCAGTACTTTGAATGTATTGGTATGCTAAGTGAGGTAGGCTAAGATGCAGGGGTTTATATGCATGAACAACACTGACTAAATGGCATGAGTGTAACTGAATGAGAGTACATGCATAAATACGTAAACTATAATTGAGATCGTGATAACACTGAATACTGAGTTTGAATACTAATTTACTAATATCTGAGTTTACTGATACTGTATTATTGATAACTAAATAACTTTATCTCACAGTCCCGATTCTATGAAACTGTACTGTGTTTCATACTAAACTGAGTGGCTATATCTAACAGTCCTGAATCTATAGAACTGAATTGAGTTCTATTCTGAGATTGACTCTGAAACTGAGATTATAGGAAGTAATCATCTTACCGACATACCTCTTTCTAAATAGATTAGGGTCCAACCTGTAACCCCAGTTTGAAGGGTGTCAGTACCATGCCACGGGTAATAACAAGCTAGTCACCCTCATATGGCAAGTGGTCTAAACGAGAATGGTGGTGCCCTCAACTGGAAGGGTGATCACCTCATCAACCCTCAACTAGCAGGTTAATGTCTCAACCTACGCTGGCTATGTAGTTCTAGAACATAAGGACTTCTTCTAAGGATCACACCCTTTACTGACAGGTGAGTCCCCATCCTTGGGTTCACTCGGTGCTGAAACCTACTCCCAACTGAATAGACACTGGACTGATTTCTAAACTATTCTAATCTGGACTGAACTGTTACTGATCTTACTATTTAACTGAACTGAACTGAGTTCATTGAGTTTCATAGACTGATGAAATACTATCAAATTCTAGTAACTAAGTGAGTACTACTAAGTTTTTCTTGAGTTCTGTAACTGAGTGAATTCTACTGATCGTGACATAACTAAATACTATTCTGTAACTGACACTGGCTCTAGGCATGTAGCTAAATTGTCGGGTATTAAATACCCCTAGGACTCAATAGCATGAAAAGTAAATCATTGCATGACTTTAGTAGCATAATGTTACTAGCTTACTAACAATACATTAACTTAAGCATTTCTGTCAAACACTTGATATACATGGGCTTGTGAAAGATTTAATTCACATAATAGCATGTTATGCTTGGGCTAGTCAATTCACATAGGCATTTTGACAAACACTTGAAAAGCAAGGGTATTTCACATATCAATAAACATGTAGTACTATCATGGATTCTACGTTCAACTTGCAACTCAAGAATTTAACATAAAGTTCATAAAGTTCAATTCACAATTAGCTAGTTTGCATGAAACTTGGGACAATCATGGAATTAGATCACCATTAACATCATAATCATGAATTCATTCAAGATCCAACAAGAAATCCATGAAATCAATTACTTGAATTTTTAAAAGAGTTTCTTGGACTCCAACGGTGGATGGATTCCCTTGGATGAACACTTTACATACTTTTGTGCCTGAATTCTTAAAGATTGGTGGTGGGTTCTTGAGTTCTTGATTTAAAATTGATCCCCCTATGGTTTTTGTTCATAAGAAATTTGAGAATAATGAATGAATTTAGCCTCTAAAGGGGATTAATCTCATGTTTTGGGGAATAATCACTGAAATTAGAACTATCGCGTGCAGATCGACGCGCCGCGTCATTGGCATCAATATGATGTCCAACACACCACATCAATTCACTGGAATTTTCCACTGGGAGCCAATGAAAATTATTTATCGACGCAATGGCCGTCGCGTCGCGCCGAGATCTCATTGACATTCCTGATCATTAATCAATCTAAAGATTGACATTTTAAGGTTATAGAGGTCTTGAAATATAGTTTCCAACTTGCAAAGGCTAAAATGACACTAAGTTTGAATACTTAGCTACAAATTTTCTAAGTCTAGGAACCCTTAACATGATTTAAGGGACTGAGTTAAGCTTAGGATTTTGCAGGGTTTTATATTTGGCCAAGGATGTTTATCATCTTGATAACCCAGAAGTTCGACTCCTAGACTCCAATATGGAGGTTTGTTTATCCAAGAGGTAGCTAAGTTATCCCTTTGTGCATAAGTGAAGAAAAAGCAGGCCAGAGATTCCATATTAATGTACATTAAGGAATATGTTGGACAATAAAAGGTAATGGCTTTTGAAATTGGAGAAGATGGAATTTTTAGATACCAAGGTAGGTTATGCATGTCGGACGTGGATGGGTTGCAAGAAGGGATTCTTGATGAGGCTCATACTTCCAAGTATGTTGTTCACCTTAGCTCCACTAAATGTATCATAATCTCAAGGAGATTGTTTAGTGGAATAAAATGAAAAGAGATGTTTCTAACTTTGTGGCTAAGTGTATAAATTGTCAACAAGTTAAGGTAGAGCATTTAAGTCGAGGTGGTACCTCCCAAGACATAGATTTACCTCTATGGAAATGGGAGATGATCAACATGGATTTTGTTACAAGGCATTCGCGATCTCGGAACCGATACAACTCTATTTGGGTAATTGTACACAGGATGACCAAGTCTGCTCACTTTTTACTAGTGAGGACAAGTTATTAGGGGGATGACTATGAAAAGTTGCATATCCAGGAAAGAGTTCGATTACCTGGGGCTCAAGTATCCATCATATCTGATCGAGGTATGCAGTTCTTGTCACGAACCGAGCCAAGGCCCTAGCCGTGATGAGCATCCAAACCATGGGGCCCAGGCGCCCATCTATCTCTAATAATCATGCACAATACTCCAAAATAAAGAAAGGAACGCAGAAATGAAATAAACAAGATCATGGTCATACTTTGAATTTAATTTAATAATACTAGAAAGAAATCCATCAATATCTAAAAAAATGTCTATTACAGTCTGCGAAATATCTAATACATTCAAAAATTTACAAATTGTATGCAACTATGACAAGGCCCAAATTAAATAGCAAAATTTTGAAGGAAATAGGCCTTCCGGAATAAAGAAGGCTCACCAAATGCACACTTCTGACTGTCAACTCTATGGTTTAGCAGGAACTCTAGACTGAGCGTTAGACCCTAAAAGATAGGGGGTCAATACAATTGTACTGATACGCAGAGAAATTCCAAAATAACAATTTTTAATTCAATATAGGTGAGGGCAGTTTAGAAATAATTCATAGATATAAATATGCAAACAAAAACACATAGACATATTTAAAAGACTCCGAACAATTTTCTAAACTCTATGACACACTCTTTGGTTTACTTCTGTGTGAGGTGGTGTACCCTACAACTTTGAAATTCTACATTCAATATAGAATCTGCCCTTAACTCAGTAGCAAAGTCCCCAACCCGAGTTTGCCACAAGGGTTGGAGTTTTTGTCTCTGTTATGCCACAGGGCACTAGGCCAGCGTATAATCCCTCTAGGGGATCTAATTAACCTGTATCGGCGAAACACGGTTTTAGGCTAAGAGTTACTTGAACTCAAGCCTTCTTCGAGCAACCACCTAACCCTCTTTAACCCCATTTTTAGCTCTTTAAAACATGTTTTCTCAGAGAAATCAAGTCTAAAACTTTTACTCTGTTATGGCATACATTTATATGGTATCGTCATACCATAGACTTGCAAGTCAAATCTCTTAGCCATCATATATCATATAATCTCTTCTTTCAAAACATAAAGTTCACATCACCATACTTTAAACTAGTCAAGAAGACTCATACTTCAAAACATTTACCAAACTATGCAAAGACTATTCTTTTCAACGTTTCAACAAACATATGGTGGTCTTGAAGTTTGTGAAAATTCTTGCAACTCTTTTTCTTTATATCTTCAACATATTTAATATGTAAAACCCCCTTTCTTAAATCCAAAACCATAATCAAGTCATAAACTAAATTCAAGACATTCTTATCATACTTCTCAAAATGAAATCGTGTAGTTCATAACACATATAGAAACAAACATCTTAACAACAAGAGAGGGATTTTTAAAAAAATCATGCTCTCAATTCAACCTTAAATCTCAATTTCATGCATGCATATATATATCAGTATAAATCGGTTTAAAGGGAAAGGCCTCAACGCCAAAACAATAATATCATTAGGACATTCATGATGCATAACTGAAAACATAAATTCCAAAACCCCTTTATAAATTTTATGATTTTTCAATGTTTAAAAATTGATAAAACCATTCCCTTATGCCCATGTAGTTTTAGGAAAAAACCCACGTACCTTAGATTTCTTAGGAGGAAAAATGGAACCCGAATCTTGCTTAAGTTCTTGAAAGTATTGGCTTCCATGATGACTCTTGATCTATTGGGGAAGGACTAGGGTTTTTGATTTGGGATGATAAGAGTAGTTTCTGATGATATTTTTCCCTAAACACTCTTTAATTTCATGTTATGTTTAAGTTCTGATGAAGGAAAATGACTGAATTACCCTCTCCAAGGCTAGTTATTTAAAAAAATTTGTGAATTGGGTACCAATGGGCGAACTGATGCGACACGTCGATATCGCATCAGTTCACTACTTTATCGATGCGACCATCGATGCAGCGCATCGTCTTCGCGTTGATTCACTGTCTCCAACATCCAAATACACCTCCAATATTGTTCGAAAACTTTGAAACTTCCCTGACACATCCCCTTTGCTCCCCCAAACATGAAATAGCTTAAAAATTAACTCTCCGAGGTCGAAAAGGTCAAAAATATAATCATCAAAGGCTAGGGGTTCAAAATATGACTAAGTACTTTTCACACTTAGAAAATTTTTCAAATTATTGACCCTTCCCAATATACTACGATGTGATATTAAGTCAAGAAAACCACGGGGTGTTACATTATCCTCCCTTTGGGATCATTCATCCCCAAATGAAAACGATTTCAAGCATACCAAGGGAAATAAAGGAGGGATATGGAGAGTAAATAAGTAGACCTTCTATGATGTCATCCACTAACTCAAAGAGGTTTGAGTATCTAGTACGCATATCATCCTCTGCTTCCCAAGTAGCATCTTCAGCTTTTTGATTTTTCCACACCACCTTAACCGAAGTTATTTCCTTGCTTATCAACTTTTGGACTTGACAATCCAGAATAGCAACATGTTCTTCTTTATATGTCAAAAAGTCCATCACCTTGATATCCTCTACAGGAAACACTAGAGAATAATCTTCAATATACTTCTTCAACATAGACACATGAAATACGGGATGGATAGAAGCCAGACTTGCGGGAACTCTAACTCATAAGAGACCCTACCTATCTTTCTCACAATATAATAAGGTCCTCTATAGCGAGGACTCACCTTTCTTTTCTTCCCGAATCACATGACTCCCTTCATAGGGGAGACCTTTTGAAAAACCCAATCACCAACCTCAAGTTCTAAATCCCTTTTTCTAATATCGGCATTAGATTTCTGACGACTCTGAGCTATCTTGAGTTCTTTAAGGATTTTCACCTTCTCCATTGATTGAGGAACAAGATCAGGCCCAAACAATTGCATTTTGTTCACTTCATACTACTCTATTGATGACCTACACCTTCTCCCATAAAGCGCCTCAAAAAGAGCCATTTTAATATTGGCATGGTAGCTATTATTTTAGGTGAATTTTATCAATGGAAAATAAACTACCCAACTACCTTTGAAGTCTATTACACAAGCTCTCAACATATCTTTAAAGTTTTAGATGGTACGCTCTACTTGCCCATCGGTCTGAGGGTGAAAGGCAGTGCTCAAGTTCACTTGGGTACCTAAACCCCTCTAAAAAGATCTCCAAAACTGCAAAGATAATTGCGTACCTCGACCGGATATAATGGATACAGGTGCCCCATGCTAACGAACTATCTCCTCAATGTACAACTTGTTATAATCATTTCTCAAATAGCTAGTCCTCACAGGCAAAAAGTGGGCTAACTTGGTCAACCGGTCTACAATTACCCAAATTAAATCATATTGGTTTTGAGACCTCAGAAATCCTGCAACAAAGTTCATATTGATCATCTCCCACTTCCACATAGGCAAAGCTATCTCTTGGGAAGTACCACCTGGCATCAAATGTTTCACTTTAACTTGTTGGCAATTCAAACACTTGGAAACAAAATCAGCCACATCACACTTCATATTATTCCACCAATATATAGTTTTAAGATCATGGTACATTTTTGTAGAGCCTGGGTGAACAACATACCTCGAAGTATGAGCCTCATCAAGGATTCTTTTCTGCAACCCATCCACATCTGGCATATATAACCTACCCCGATATCTTAAAATTCTATCACCACCAATTTCAAAATACATCACCTTCTGTTGACCCACAGCTTTCTTAATCTGCATCAATATAGGATCCTCAATCTGTTTCTCCTTAACTTTTACACAAAGGGAAGATTTGGCTATTTCCTGCACAACAACCCCTTCATCTTCGAAATCCAGAAGTTGCACCCCTAGATTCGCAAGCCAGTGACTATCTTTCATTATATCCCTTTTTCCTTCCTTAACATGAGCAAGACTGACCATAGATAATTTGCTGAGGGCATTGGCCGCCATATTCTCCTTTCCCAAATAATAGTGCAGGCTCATGTCATAATTTTTCAATAGTTCCAACCAATGCCTCTGCCTAAGATTTAATTCTTTCTAGGAGAAAACATATTGTAAACTTTTGTGGTCAGTAAAAATGTCAACATATACCCCATAAAGTTAATGTCGCCATATTTTAAGTGCGAACACCAAAGCTGCTAATTCCAAGTCATAGGTGGGGGTAATTTCACTCGTGCACCTTCAACTGCCTAGATGCATAAGCTACCACCTTACCACGCTGCATAAGTACAAACCCAAGTCTCACTCGAGATGCATCACAGTACACAACAAAACCATTTGTACCTTTCGAAAGAGTCAAAATGGGTGTAGTAGTCAACTTGTCTTTTAACTTCTAAAAACTATTTCCACAAGAGTCAGACCATACAAATTTTACCTTTTTCTAAGTCAACCTGGTAAGTGGATCATCTATCAAAGAAAAACTCTCTACGAACCTTCTGTAACACTCTACCAAATCCTAGAAGCTTTGAATATCGGTTAGATTTATGGGTCTGGGCCATTTTCTCACTGCCTCAATATTTTAGGGATCAACTCTATTTCCCTCACTAGATACAATATGTCCCAAGAAAGCAATAGCATTAATCCAGAATTCTCACTTGGAAAATTTTTCATACAATCTATGATCTTTGAGGATCTGTAGGATGATTTGCAGGTGATTGGAATGATCCTCCTTATTCTTAGAATAAATCAAAATGTCATCAATGAAAACTATAACAAATAGATCCAAAAATTGACGGAATACCCTATTCATTAGGTCCATAAAGGTTGCAGGGGTGTTAGTCAATCCAAAGGATATGACTAAGAATTCATAATGGCCATATCGGGTTCGGAAAGCTATTTTAGGAATATCAGCCTCCCTAACCTTCAATTGATGATATCCCAAACGAAGGTCTATCTTTGAAGAACATCTAGCACCCTGAAGCTAGTCAAAAAGATCATCAATTCTAGAAAGGGGATATTTGTTCTTAATGGTGACCTTATTTAACTAACAGTAGTCTATGCACATATGGAAGGAACCATCTTTCTTACTCACAAAGAATACAGGTGCACCCCAGGGAGAAATACTATATCAAATAAAGCCCTTGTCAAGAAGATCTTTTAACAATACTTTTAAATCTTTCAGTTCTACAGGAGCCATTCTATATGGCAAAATAGAAATAGGACGGGTGTCCAGCAATAAATCAATATCAAAATCTATCTCCCTATTAGGTGGTACCCCTAGGAGATCATCGGGAAAAACTTCTGAAAATTCATTAACCACCGAAATAGACTGTAGGGAAGGACTGTTAGTATTAGAATATTTTACTCAGATCAGATGATACAAATAGTCCTTAGATATAAGTTTGCGGGCTCTAAGGTAAGATATGAATTTCCCTCTAGGTGCTAATGAATGACCCTCCCATTCTATCACTGGTTCATTTGGAAAAGACAAAGTAACCTTTTGGGTTTTATAATTTAGTATGGCATAACACTAATGGAGCCAGTTCATTCCTAAGATACCAGCAAAATCAACTATATCAAGCTCTATGAGGTCTGCCATAGTATCACAACTATAAACAGATATAACACAATTTTGATATACCCTCCTAGCCAATTACCTACAGAAGTAGAAACAGAGAAAGGTTCTGCAATAACTTTGAGCTCAAACCCGAAACGTATAGCCACATATGGGGTCACATAAGAAAGGGTAGGCCCAGGATCAAGTAAAATATATACATCACGGGAGAAGATTTTTAATGTACCCGTGACTACATCTGGTGAGGCCTCTGCCTCCTGGCAATTTGATAAATCGTACAAACGGTTGCGAATGATCTTAGTAGCTAAAGTGGCATCTTTTGGAGATGATGGTGGTGCAGAGGAATTAGCTTGCGACTTAGTTCCCTCAATATTACTTCTCGCTATTGGGTACTTTCTCTGTATATGACCTGGGTGGCCTCAAGAATAATATACCATTATGCCAAACTGACACCTTCCTAGGTGGTGCCTCTCACATATGTTACAATAATGATAAGGCCTAGCATATTATGCCACACTCCCTTGTGAATGCATACCTTGTACTCTCGATTCGTGGCTAGACTGAAAAATCTTAAATCATCGATCAACTGGAGGTCTGGGCACTGGGGCACTGTCCACAGGCTGAGCATTATTCCAGGACTTTTTCTTAGGCCACCTGTTACCCCAATTATCGTCTTGGTGCTAATTGTTGTTATAGTCTGTTGGTTTCGCCCTCTTGGCCTGTCTATCTATCTCTCTTGCTTCAGTAACTCTCTTTTTATTCTTCTACCTGCTGCATGTGAATAGATAATCTACAGAAGTCCATATCCCCATTCAACATTACCCCTTTACACTCTAACACCAAGTTATCTGAAAGTTCGAATGTAAACTTTCTCATATGGTCCCTCATATTTCCTACCAATTCCAGAGCATAACAGGATAGTTGATTGAATTTCAGGGTGTACTCCTTGACGCTCATCTTTTTTTTTTCAGGTTCATGAACTCTTCAACCTTGGACTCCCTCAACTCTTGAGGAAAGAATTGGTCCAGGAAGGCTTCCACAAATTTGGCCCACATAAAAGGCTCAGCACTATCTCCCCTCAAATCTTCCCACTCATGGTACCACTAATTTTCTACCTCCTTCAATTGATAAGTAGCTAGATCAACCCCTTCTACTTCATCCACATGCATCACTTAAAACATTTTCTCCATCTCGTCTATGAAATCCTGTGGATCCTCCTCTACCTTTGTACCAGTAAAATTATGCGGGTTCAGCCTTATAAACTGACCTACCTAAGTAGCCTCAGATGTAACAGATGCAGACCCAACATCCTTCAACCGTTGAGCCTACGAAGCCACCAATTGTGAAATCATGTGCATCGACTTCCTGAACTCAACATTTAATAGCTCTCTCTAGGGAGGTTGGGTGGTTAGTCCAAAACTGGGGAGCTTTAGGTGCTATGGGTGGATTGGTCTGAACCGGAGGGACTTCCGGAGTAGCAACAAAGTCAAGAGTATGAGCCCAGTTACGTGTCCTTATCCCGTTGGTGGGACAGACATCTTCTGTCTGGGCATTTTGATCATTAGAGCGACGTGGAGGTATGAAAGCTTTTCTGAAATACAATAGACCATTAATTAGGGGACATTCAGACTCTACAACACGAACTAAATCACAAAGAAGGAAAATATTCCTAAATGCCTAGTAGCCTCCTTCTTATAAGTGTGGCATGCTACACACTTATAAATAAGACTCTAGCCTATTCGATTTTATAGACACCCTGGGACCATGAACCTGACTCTGATACCAAGTTTGTCACAACCCACGCCAGGGCCCTATCCATGATGAGCATCTAGAACCATGGGGCTCGGGCGCCCTTCTATCTCTGGTAATTATGCACAATACTTAAAATTAAAGAAAGGAATACATAAATGAAATAAACAGAATCATGGTCATACTCTAAATTAAATTTAACAATACTGGAAAGAAATCCATTAATATCTAAACAACGTCTATTACAGTTTACAAAATCTCTAATGCATACGAAAATTTACAAACTTTCTACAATTGGGACAAGGCCCCCAGTGGACCTAAACCAAATAAAATAGCAAAAGCCTGAAGAAAATAGGCCTTCCAGAATAAAGAAGGATCACCAAATGCACACTTCTAACTATCAACTCTACGGTTTAGCAGGACCTCTAGACTGAGCCTCACACCCTGAAAGATAGAGGGTTAATATAATTGTATTGGTATGCAGAGAAATTCCAAAATAACAATTTTTAATTCAACATAGGTGAGAGAATTTTAGAAATAATTCATAGATATACATATGCAAAGAAAAACACATAGGCATATTTAAAAGACTCCGAACAATTTTCTGAACTCCATGACACACTCTTTGTTTTACTTCAATGCTAGATGGTGTACCCTACAACTCTGAAATTCCACGGGCAATATGGAATCTGCCCTTAACTTAGTAGCCAAACCCCAAACTCGAGTTTTCTGCAAGGGTTGGATCTCTGTCTCTATTACGTCATAGGGCACTAGGACAACGTATAATCCCTCTAGGGGATGTAATGAACCCGTATCGGCAAAACACAAGTTTAGGCTAAGAGTTACTTGAACTCAAGCCTTCTTTGGACAATCACCTAACCCTCTTGTTTTCTCTGAGAAAGAAAAGCTGAAACTCCTACTCTGTTATGGCATACATTTATATGCTATCGTCATACCATTGACTTGCAAGTCAAATCTATAAGCCATCAGATATCATATTATAATATCTTCTTTCAAAATATAAAGTTCACACAACCATACTTTAAACCAGTCAAGAAGACTCATACTTCAAAACATTTACCAAACTATACAAATATTGTTTTTTCAACATTTCAACAAACATGTAGTGGTCGTGAAGTTTGTGACAATTCATGCAACTCTTTCGCTTTATATCTTCAACATTTTTAACATGTAAAAACCCATCTCTTAAATCAAAAACAATAATCGAGTCATAAACCAAATTCAAGACATTCTTATCATACTTCTCAAAATGAAATCGTGTAGTTCATAGCACATATAGAAACAAATATCTTAACAATAAGATAAAGATTTTTAATAAACTCATGCTCTCAATTCAACCTTCAATCTCAATTTCATGCATACATATATATATGAGAAAGGCCTTAAGTCAAAAACAATAATATCATTAGGAAATTCATGATGCATAACTAAAAACATAAATACCAAAATCCCTTTGTAAATTTCATGATTTTTTAATGTTTAAAAATTGATAAATCATTCCCTTATATCCATGTAGTTTTAGGAAAATCCCCAAGTACCTTGGATTTCTTAGGAGGAAAAGTGGAACCAAGATCTTACTTAAGTTCTTGAAATTCTTGGCTTCCAAGATGACTCTTGATCTATTAGAGAAGGACTAGGGTTTTTGATTTGGGATGATAAGAGTAGTTTATGAAGATATTTTGCCCTAAACACTCTTTAATTTCATGTTATGGCAGAGTTATGATGAAGAAAAATAATTGAATTCCCTCCCTAAGGCCAGTTATTCAAAAGAATTTGCGAACTGAGCACCGACGCATAGACATCGCATCGGTTCACTGCTTCTTCCACACAGTGCATCGACTTCGCATCGATTCACTATCTCCACTATCCAAACACACCTCTAACGTTGTCTAAAAAATCCAAAACTTTTCTGACATATCCATTTTACTCCCCTGAACATGAAATAACTTAAAAATTAACTCTTCGAGGTTGGAAAGGTCAAAAATAAAATCATCAAAGGTTAGGGGTTCAAAATATGACTAAGTCCTTTTTATACTTAGAAAAAATTTCATAATATTGACCCTTACAAGTATACTATGATGTGATATTAAGTTAAGAAAACCATGGGGTGTTATAGTTCTCTTCTTAGTTTTGGCGGTCATTTCAGAAAGTTTTGGGTACCCAAGTGAACCTTAGCACCACCTTCCACCCTAAAGTGAATGGGCAAGAGTAACTTACCCTTAAGACTTCAAAAGATATATTGAAGGCTTGCGTGATTGAATTTTAAGGGTAGTTGGGTGGATCACTTGTCGTTAATAAAATTCTCCTATAACAATAGCTACCATTCTAGCATCCAAATGGCTACTTTTGAGGCTCTCTATGAAAGGAGGTATAGATTGCTGATTAGGTGGTATAAAGTGGTTGAGATCTGTTTGTTTGAACCTTACCTTACTCATCAGGTGATAGAGAAAGTGAAAGTTCTTAGAAAGAGACTTAAGATAGCCCAAAGTCGCCAGAAGTCCTATGTTAGTGTTAGAAAAAAGGAGTTAGAATTTGAAGTAGATGATTGAGTGTTTCTTAAGTGCTTCCCTATAAAGGGAGTCATGATATTTGGAAGAAAACATAGCCTATTCCTCACTACGTACATCCTTACCAGATTATAGTAAGGGTTGGTAGAGTTGATTATGAGTTAGAATTGCCCGCAAGTTTAGATTTCGTTCATCCTATATTTCATATGTCAATGCTTAAGAAGTGTATTATATATCATTCTTTTGTGTTGCATGTTGAGGATATTAGTTTGAAGAATTTTTTAGCATATGAAGAAGAACCTATAGTTATACTAGATCGTCAAGTTCGGAAGTGGAGAAGTAAAGAGATAGCTTCGATTAAAATATTATGGAGGAATCAAAAAGTTGAGGAAACTACTTAGGAGTCAAAGGATGATATGTGTGCAAGATACCTAACACTTTTTGAATCAACAGATTATGTTATTGTAGGTATTAGTCTTAACTTGATCCTTTTATTTCTTGTAACTCTTTAGATCATGCTTAGCGTGTTTCGAACTATCATTCCAGGATGAATGATCCCAAGGGGTATATGTAGCTCCCCATACTTTTAGCACTCCAATAATGCATATAATGAGCTCTTAGGACCCCTATATCGATGATAAACTATGTTTAGTTGGAATGGATCGTGTTGGAAGTGTTTTTAGGTGTCTAAATCAGGTTGGTATCGCAAAGAGGAACCTCTACAAAGGCTCTGCACTGTAGAGGGATCACAAATGTCCATTGGAATGGGTCTGGTTTGGCCTCATGCTATGGACCCTAGGGTTTGCATTGGCCCTGCACCATGGAACTTAGGGTCTGCTTCGGCCCCGTGCAGCGGACTCTCTGCCAAGCAACAAAATATGCTCTATTTTGATTTAATTTAAAGGCATTAAGGTCTTTTATCATTCCAAAACCATCCCTAATACTTTTTTGATGAATAAAGGGGTATTAAAATGTTATATCACCTCTGTAAATCCCTAAATAACTCCATAAGCAAGAGAGGAAAAACAACATAGGATTTGAGGATTCTAATCTTTAAGGGTCAAATTTTCTTATGTTTTCATCGATTTCAAGGTATGTGGGACTATCCTAACTCTCATAGGTGTAAGTTTAATGATTTTTACCAAGTTTTAAATTATATATGTATATATTATAGGTTTTGAAATTGGTTGAAGGATACGTATCATGGACCCCTTTTTATGATGAAGTTATATGTTTACTATGGGGTTTCTTTTCCATAAACATGAGTCATATTCATGTGTACATATGTTAAGGGTTTCAAGAATTTAATTAAGAGAATGCTTTATGAAATTTCCTCTCTTATAATGAAATCTACTTGTCATAAAATGTTAAGGATTGTTCGCATGTATAATTAAAAGCTCTAGTTAAATGCTCTTTTATCAATATTGAAGTGACATGTTTTTATGTCCCAATATGGGGGTTTTGCATTACAATCTAAATTCTCTTCTATAACTATACGAAGGATTTCATGTAATTTATGCAAGAGCTGGTCACCATGTAATATAGTCTTGAAAAGAGAGTGATTTTCCTAAGTTTTCATGTGCTTTTGAAATAAGAACTCTTATGTGGTATTTGAATCCTCTGGTGGTTATTAACATGTTTTTGAATGAAAATCCTATGAACATGACATGATATGATATGACTTGCAAGTCTAGGTAAGATGATACCTAATTACAAAATGCCCTTCACATAAAATAAAAAGTGTGTTACAAGCATGAAACATGGTTCTAAAAGGGTAAAATAGGGCTCAAAGAGGGTTAGATAGAAAACCTAGAAGGCACGGGTTCAAGAAATTCATAAACCAAAATGGTGTTTTGTCGATACGGATTTTTATGATAGATTTTCCCAAAAGGGGAATATTCACTGTATACTATCATATGCCAAGCATAAATACAATCCTTGCAGAAAATATTCCTTATTTTGTTATCACACAATTTAACCTCATTTTTTATAATTTCCCACAAGAAAAACAAATAAATAACCACCTCTTTCACTTATTTATTTATTTATTTATTTGTTTTTGTTTTGTGTTTATCCCATTTAACAAACCTAACAAACTTTGTCTTATTTGAAAGATTTCAATAACCCACCCAATCAAAAATAGACACCATGCCCTTACCCCTCCAATTAAAATTTAACACCTCACTACCTCACACCCCCACTTACACTTTTATTCCTTTTCCATAACAAAAAGGGGCCCATGAATTGACTTCATTCTTCCATAAGATTCCACTCACTAATAATTTCCACAGATAGGGAATATAATATATACACTACACACATTGGAAGAAAAATGGGGGGTAGAACAGAACATTGGATCTTTCTTTTCTTCTTCACGAGCACACAGAACCAGACTCTTCATTTTTCTTTCCCTCACCATCACGCACATCATACACACTCCTCCATTTTCATACTCATATCATACACTCCACTTTAAAAGAACACAAAACTACTATTCTTCAACGATACCCCTCACAAACCTACAGTAACTCGAACACACACATGCACTCAACAAGGAGAAACGAAAGAATATGAAGTTGTTTTGATAGAATCCAGCAAAGAAATAAATTAAACAGTAAGAATCAGTTATGTTCGACCTTCCTCCGGTGAACACGATGTCAGAATTGGTCTCCAGCTGTCATTTTGGCAAAGTCGGTCTGAAAATGGTCAAAATCTCTCTATTTTCCATCGATTTTGGATGAAATCCAGCCACCATCTGACTGTTCTAGTTGTTTTCATCACTGGCGGCTCACGGGAGCTCATTCTTTACCGGTTTTGGTTTCTCAGTTGAATTCTTAGGGCATTTCAGATCCATCTATTTCCTAATTCATCCTTGATATCGTGTTTTGGGGTATCTTTTCACTATTTAGTAAGTTCAATATTTGAGATTTGGAGCTCTGTTCGGTGTGGGGTTCTCATTCAAGGATTTCAGTCCCGGATTTCCTTATTATCCATGAAAACAAGTGCTATTGAGGTCTATTTTCTTAACCCGCTCTCTTTTTATTTATTTTGGTTTGTTGACTTGGCTCTGATCATGTGTGATATGATTATGTTTTGTTGGACTTTTGTTTACGTTGACGTTATGATCATGATTCTTGGTGATTCGGTTTTGGTGGTTTGAGGAATAAATTTGATCATGTTTTAATGGATTGATAAAAGAAAGTTGGGGATAGAATTGAAAATTGACAAAAAGGTTAGATCTGGATCAATTTGGACTCATTGTAATGTTGAACGTAAATGCCATCGAATTGGATAGGCAAAAAATGTTTAGGTTTTGGTAGGGAACATTTAGGAGTGATGTGTTGTTAAATGCGTTGAATGTTTAAATATGTTTCAATGTTTTTTTTAGTTTATCTTATTTAATTTAGATATATTCATTCGGCCGGGGAATGCCCCGAGGTATTTGTGTTTATTTTGTCAGGAAATGCCTCGAAGTATTTTGTACTCAGAGGACGTTCGTGACAAAGGTTTGAGGTATCGAGTAAGGTATTGGAGTTAATCTTAGTATTAGTGTAGGATTAGTTTAGAATAGGAATTATATTTTTTGCATTTTGATTTTGGACTGTATAATTGGATTGTACACTATATTTTAGGATTCATATGTTTGGTTTGTTTGTTTGATTTTTATGTGTTTTGTGTGGTTCATAATCGATAGTGTCAAATTAGCCTATATGCTCCACCAAGCGACCGTGGTCAAACCATGAGACCGAGGGGTGCCTAACACCTTTCCCTCAGTCAACAGAATTCCTTAGCCGGAATCTTTATTCGTGGATTAGTTTTAAAGAGCCAAAACCGTTTTGAAAAGGATTTTCAAAGGTGACTTGACACACCCGATTATGTCAAGTGGCGACTTTGAGTTTTTATGTAAATAATCCTTTTTCGAAACAACTTTTCACCTTTTATCACTTCAAGAATAAAAACCCTTTTGAACTTAAAAATGAATCTTTTCGGAGTAAGAAAAAGAGGTGTGACAGCTCTGACGACTCTGCTGGGGAACTCAATTTCAGAATTCGAGCTTATTTTTGGAGTGGTATCGCTTTGTTTGGCATTACGAGTGAATAAGCATTGTTTGTGATTTTTGTTTGTGTTATTGTTATCACTTTTGTGTGTTTTCATGCTCTTTGTTTACAGTATTTATCATATGTGTTACCACTTTTATATATGGCATCATGTACGTAACTCGAGTCATTTTTTTGCAACAAGTTCATAGTACACGCTGTGTACACGACCTCTAGTTGAGTCACCCTTATCTTAAGGGGGGAGCCGTTAGCTGGTATGGAGTAGGTGGAAAGCATAGCAGCCACTATCGACCATACACTCCCCCGAACACCCTTGTTAGTAAACCTCAACGTAGGTCAACCTTTAGGTCATGCTTATGTGCATCATATTGAAGACCTAGCAGGGCCCACTTGGCCTTTTATAAGAGACTCGTCTCTAAAGCATCTCTACATGCTAAATGTTGCATCTTTGAGGGTAACGTGGTCATTTGACGGACTAATTTTGGGGAAAGCATGTGTTACAAGTAAAGAGTGTGGTAGGGAAAAATAAAAAAAAAAGGGAAAAAGAAAAAAAGAGTTTCGTAGCTTTTAGTATTCTTTATGGCTTTTGTTTTTCACAATTCAAAAATTCAAAAAGATTTCTTTATTTTCCAGCACTCATTTGTTCAAAAACCAAAACATCAAAAAGATTTCTCACTGTCTCCTTAAGGATGCATTCAAAATTCAAATTTTTCAAAAAAAAGATTTTAGAAATTTTTATAAAAGAAAATGAAAAATGGTAGAAGTTTTGTACATTTCATACAGTGAAAATGCCAAAAAGATTTTCCTTCATAATTGTTGGTGTCAGTTTTAGTTGAAGTGTCTAATTAAAAACCCAAAAAGATTTTATTCGTTTGTCTTTGGTTGTGTCTCTTAAGTTAGGGTCAATCTGTTAGTTCATCGTTAATTATCCAATCGAGATGAACTACGCATACCTGATTCTCGTCCCTCGAGGCAGGATACGTAGGCAACCCTCGATGGGTCCAATAATCTTATTTTAGCCTTTGTCTTAGCCTTAGCCTAGGTCTTTCTCCTCGTAATCTAGTGTTATTAGTTTGTCTTTGCCAAGTACGCTAATTTTATTCAGTGGTAATATTCAGCGATTTGGATTCATAAAGTGGTCTGTCCCTTCGACATATGACTGCGACAAAGTCCCAAAGGTTAGGAATCTTTTGCTCTTATAGAATTTTCAAGTCGATGTCCTATGTGTTACTACAGGATGGATCCATGGACAAAGTCTAGAGTTATGATGGTTGTCAAGGTTCCCAGAAAGTTAATCAAATGGTAGGACATATTTAACTACGTTGAACAACAGGATTTAACAAAGAAGTTGGGTGCTCTCACATCCCTCCTAGAACTCACATCCCGCCCAGATCTGATCGAGGCTATATTGACTTTTTGGGACCCAGGTTGTTTGGTTTTTAGGTTTGGAAATTGTGAAATGATGCCCACTCTGGCAGAGATATCTAGTTTCTATAAGTTGCCTTACATGAAGAAAATGATGATTCAGGTGCGGACTCATTCCCCCATACGGTTTCTTCATGGTTATGGTTTAAAGGCCAATAAGCACCTGGCATGTCTTAAACAATCTTGGGTATCCTTTGATTATTTGTATACTCGGATTGGGCCCTCGGATGGTTTTGATTGCTTTTGGGATGAATTTTATACAACTAAGGAGAATTGGGAGAAACGTTATCTAGAAGCCTTCACGCTAGTCTTGTTGGGCATTTTGGTCTTCCCATTAGAATAGAAGCGAATTAATACTCATTTGCAGACGGTGGTGATGGCCTTATTTCATGAACAACTAGGGGAAACATTCACTCTCGTACCTATGATCTTGGAGGAAATATATAAATCTTTAACCAAGGTAAAAGGAAGGGAGATTCTTCGAAGGAAGCAACCTGATATTGCAATTATGAATGATGGAGCACTTGCATGTGCCTTCTTTGATTAGGTCGGATGTGATTGATCGTTGTATGTTTGAGCGAGTGGAAGCCATGAATCATAGAATACGTTTCTATAAGTTCTTGCTGCCAATAGGGGTCGATGCTTGGATTAAATTTCTTGAGTCAAGATCTGAGGACAACATTCTGTGGACCTATCTCTGGTGTCATCCAAAAATAATCCTTTATGGTTGTCGGATGCAACCTTTTTTAGTTCTGTTAGGGATCAATTGCACCAGACCGTACTCTTCTCTTAGGGTAATGCACCAATTGAGTAGACTGCAAGATGTTCCACCAGTAATGGATCTCTTGAAGGATGTTGAGCATTTTAGGGATCAAGCCTTAGGCGAGAGTAAATACGAAGAATTTTGAAATCACGCAACACAGATAGGTGTGAATACTCTCCAAGTAGGTTCAGATAATCCGGGGTACACTCAGGAATATAGGGTCTGGCTTCAATCGATACCTCAGGGTGTCAGTAGGCCATTACCAGTGCAACTTAGAAGAAGAATATCAAAAGAATGCATTGTTGATGACAGTTAGGATGAAGTGCGGTGGGCAAAGTGGAGACGCTGAGAGTTCAATTAGCAGATTTGTTCAAGACTGTAGAAAGGTGTCAGAACAATCTTTCCAGGTGCACTCCCCATGAGGCGGGAATATGGGCCAAAAGCTTCTTCCCAAATATCAGGGTGTCTTTTCAAGATATGCTACAAAGTTTGGGTGGGAGAAAGAGAGCTTCAAAAGATGGTCCATCTCAGCCAGGGTCATCACGCAGAGCACCAGTTTGAAGGAGCATTTCCTATCTTTTGTTTAGTTTAAGTCTTTCACTTTTCTGCCTTGTAGTATTGTGTCCTTTTTAAGTCGTTGTCAAGTTTGTTTTAATGTTAAGAGTCTTCACCAGGAGTATTACGCATGTTATCTTTTGGGTCTTGAATGTTGTTTAGTCTTTGTTGATTGGTTTTTAAGTTGTTAGATTCGAAGTTTGTTTAGTCGTCTCTTTTATGAAATGTAGTGAAGTTGCAGAGTTGTTTCCTTTTCTGTGTTGTTCGTCAAAAAAAATGATAATAAGAAATCTTCAACTTTGTGGTGTTTATGTGTGTGCATTGCCCGAACTATGCAAGATCTGATTCATGTACAACATAATACGTAGGCAACCTACTTTTGGGTTTGATCCAATATTTTGTTTCATCGTTTTTCATTATTTTTCCTCTTTTTTTAGAAAAGCAAAAGCCATAAAGAATGATAAAACGAAGGTAGATAGCGAAATAAAAAGAAAAAGAAAAGAAAGGATGATAAGACGAGAAAGGGAAAGAACAGAGACTGCTACAAACAAAAAGAGGGAAATGAGGGCAAAAAAAAGAGGTATGTTTGGAGGAAAGAAGAAAATGAGTGTATATGAAAATCAGGATGATGTTAAAATGACCTCGCTACACTCAAAGGCTGGTAGAAATGAACATAAATCTTGGACAATTTTACCAATGTTATTCCCATGCTTGTTTTGTGCCCTAATCCTAGTGGATGTTGTCTTTAATGAGCATGTTCTTTCAGATAAGTGGTTGGTTCGCAGCACTCTAGCTATTCACCCGTATTTCACTAGATAAAAAGCGAAGCTTGCCATGGCTAGTAGGGAGATTGAAAATTCACTCATTGACCCAGATCAGGATCCCAGGGAAGAAAGTTCAAAACGCAATGATGAGGTATTGAGACTTAGACAACAATTGCTAGATATACATCGAGCATGGGCCAATGGCATACCTCCTCCTCCACTCCCTGAAGATCTTGGGAATATCCCTAATTTCCCACCGCTCTCTTAGGCGCAATTCTCTGTTCCCATTGAGTCACCGGAGCACACACCAGGATTTACTCCGCGGCAATATTACCCTGGCACTTCTAGTGTGCCCCTAGCAGTTCCTCAACCAAGGCCCATGACTCAGCCGGTGCCACCAGCAGTACCTATGTTCGTGGCTCCGCCATCACCTGAAGCTCCCATATATGCTGTGCATCCGACAATAGTGCTTCCTCAGTTTGCAGTGAGCCAGTATTGAAGGTTTCAGATAGTCATTATTATGCCCCGGGGCCTATTTTGAGAATAAATAAACTGTATGGGTACACTCAACCACATCCATTTCCATTTGATACGAAGAAACCTATCGCAACAGAGGAACAGAAGGTCATAGCATGGAAATTGAAAAGTTTGGAATAGGCCATGAGGAATTTGCAGTGAATCGGAGGTTATAAGAGTGTTTCCTATAAGGATCTTTGCATGTTCCCAGACGTCAACCTTTCCCTCAGTTTTAAAATGACTAAGTTTGAGAAGTATGCTGGGAACGGCAATCCCATGGCACACTTGAGACGTTATTGCAACCAATTGAGGGTTTCAGGGGGAAGGGAAGAGTTGTTATGGCTTTCTTTGGCGAGAGTCTTTTCGATCTGGCTTCAGAATGGTTTGTCAATCAAGATATCGACAAGTAGAACAACTGGGATGACTTAGCTTCCAAGTTTATGCAATATTTTCAGTATAATATTGACATGATTCTTGATGAAAAATCCTTGGTCAACATGAAGAAGAAAAACACCGAAGGCTTTAGGGAATACGCAATAAGGTGGCGTGAACAGGCCGCAAGGGTAAAGCCTCCAATGAAAGAGAGTAAGCTAGTAGAGGTCTTCATTCAGGCACAGGATGAGACCTATTTTCAACATATACTTCCAGCAATGGGAAAGTCTTTGATTAAAGTCCCCAAAATGGGAGATATGATAGAGGACGAACTCAAGACCGGCCAAATAGTGAGTTTTTCCGCATTAAAAGCCACTACACAAGCAATTCAAGGTAGATCTGGCGCGTTTGGAGGTAAAAAGAAGAAAGAGGATATGGCGACCGTTGTAGCTAAAACCCATTTCTATCCCAAAAGACCGCCTCTCCCCTATCCCCAATCCCAAGCCCAAGTCTATGCCCAAGCTCTATATATTTCTCCCCACTATTACTACCCTCCGCAAAACTCTTTACCTAATATATAGCACACAACCATATGCCCAAACCCCTTCTTACCTCCAATAGCATGTGCAAGCTCCACAAAATCGCCCATCAGCTCCACCAAATTACCAAAACCCCTCCAGACCCAATTTCTAACCTAGGCCTGAGTATAAAAAAGAGGAGGCGGTCAAAAATTAGTTCACACCTCTTGGGGAGTCATATGCTAGATTGTTTGATAGGTTGAGAAAGATGAAGGTCTTAAGCCCAATTCAAGGAAGGCTTTCAAATCCACCTCCGAGGAATCTCAATTATTGTTTAAGATGTGCATACTATTCTAACACGCCAGGCCACGATATCGAGAAATGCTGGCATTTAAAGAGAGTTGTCCAAGATTTAATTGACACAAATCAAATACTGGTCCAGGCCCCGGAGGTTCCAAATATTAACCAGAATCTGCTTCTAACCCATGCTGAAACCAATATGTTAGAATTGATATATGATGGGAAAGAGTCATCAAGGTGTTATAAGCCTATTATCAAGAAACAGACCAATACGGAAAAATTGGTGAATGTAGCAGATTCATTGAAAGCAATGTCATTAAGCCATGAAGGAATAGGAAAAGCTAAATTCCAAGAAAGCACAGAGAAACCCATAATCACAGTGAAAGAAGTTGGAGAAGTCGTTAGTTTAGGTCAAGACAAGCCTAAGTTGTCGGTGATAGGAGCTTCGAGTAAGCCCATATTGATGGTGAAAGTAGCACTGGAAGCGCCTATTGTCCTCAAACCGATGACCCAACCTCCGATAGCTGATACAAACAAGGTTATTTGGAACTATAAGTAGACTATAATGACCTATCAGGGAAAAGAAGTAGTGGAAGATGTAGATGAGGTAGGGGATTTGACTCGGTCAGGAAGATACTCCGTGCCTGAAAGCTTAAGGAAGTCCAAGACAATTATGAGTGGACCTTTATCTATCAAAAAGCCTATCATCGAAGAAGAAGCCGAGGAATTTTTGAAAAAGATGAAGTTGCCAGAGTATTCAATAATAGATAAGTTCAAGAAAACCCTTGCTCAAATTTCCCTTTTATCTTTGTTGTTGCATTCCAAGGAACATCATGATATTATATTGAAGGTATTAAATAAAGCATATGTTCCTACGGATATTATAGTAAATCAGCTTGTGAAAATGGTTGGAAAAATCTTTGAGGTCAATCAGATCAGCTTCTCTGATGATGAATTGCCAGTTGAAGGAACGGGGCATAACCGGGGTCTTTACATTATGGTGAAATACAAAGATTTCTATGTCACTCATACCATGGTTGATGGAGGTTTAGGTGTAAATATCTGTCCTATTTCTACTTTGTAAAAGTTGAATATTAATGTTGAGAGAATCAGGCCCAACAATGTATGTGCCAGGGCTTTCAATGGTGCAAAATCAAACTCCATTGGTGAAATAGAACTAATGTTGATTATAGGGCCTGTTGATTTTGCCATAGAGTTTAAAGTATTAAATATAGACTCCTCTTACAATCTATTATTGGGAAGACCATGGATGCACAAGGCCAAGGCGGTTGCATCTACATTACACCAAATTATCAAGTTTGAGCATGACAGGCAAGAAGTGGTTATTCATGGTGAAGGGGATTTGTCCGCCTACAAAGATTCTCCCCTGTCCCTTATTGAAGAAAACAATGTAGAGGAGACATTTGTCTATCAAACTTTTGATATAGTATCGGTGAATCATATCATTGAAGGGCAGGTTGTTCCAGGGCCAAAATTGTCTCCCGCTTCTATCTTGATGATAAATTAAATGTTAAAATATGGATTCGAGCTCGGAAGGAGTATGGGAGTGTCTCTGCATGGTATGGTTCATACCATATGTTCGAATGAGAAGATGGGCACTTTTGGTCTGGGATTTGGACCTACGGTTGAAGATTTAAAGAAGGCCAAGGAAAGGAAAAAGGAAACATAGTCACTCCCTGGCCCAGTTCCCCTACTCAATAAGTTATTCATCAAGAGCGGTGTCAGGGCACCTATAGAGTTTGGAGCTAAATTGGTTGATGACGTCCAAAACCTGCTGATCGAATTTGACATGGTTGAAGTAGGAGAAAGTACCAGTAGGGCAGACATACAATTCATAGGTCCAGTTATTTGGCTCAACAATTGGGAAGTCAATCCCCTCCCCATCAGGAGGGAGTTTTGGTAGTTTATTTATTTTTCTTTTTGTTTCTCCGAGTTATTTCAGGGTTGTAATTTGGATTTTAGTTTGTTAATATTATGTTGTCATTTGTATTCAAACCCTTCTATTTTTCCCTTTTAATAAAATGCAATGTCCCTTTTGTTTTGTGTCTAATATATTTATTTTTGTCCTTTTCTTTATACAGTTCTCTTTATCCTGATTCTAATGACATGACATACATGTGGAATTTTCAGCCTGATCCTAAAATCCAAACTAATCAAGATATAATAAAGCAAGAGGGAGAATATGATGAAGAAGAGGCACTAGAGAAAATAAGCAGAGAGTTGGAACAGGTTGAAGACAAGCCGAATCCTAATTTGAATAAAACTGAGCAAATCTATCCAGGGAATCAAGAAGATGTTAGGGAAACTAAAATCAGTGTACATGCTTTGCCGCAGCTAAAAGTTGGAATGATTCAAGCATTAATTGATTATAAGGATGTTTTTGCATTGTCTTATGATGATATGCTTGGATTAAGCACTGAATTAGTGGCTCATATATTGCCAACTGAACTACATCAGCAGATTTATTGCTCAACTCACAACCACATGTGAGCCTATTTTCAAGTTGCTCAAAAAGAGTGTTGCGATAGAGTGGACTGAAGAATGTCATGAAGCATTCAACAAAATCAAAAGATATCTATCAAATCCGCCCGTGCTGGTACCACCGGATCCTGGCAGGCCTTTGATCTTATATTTATCAGTCATGGACAATTCTTTCATTTGTGTCCTGGGTCAACATGATGTCATAGGCAAAAAGGAGCAGGCTATTTATTATATTAGCAAGAAGTTCACCGCATATGAAGCCAAGTATACTCTTTTTGAAAGGACATGTTGTGCCCTAACTTGGGTAGCACAGAATTTGAAGCATTATCTCTCGTCCTATACTACTTAACTTATCTCCTGCGTGGATTTTTTGAAGTATATCTTTCACAAGCCTATACCGACAGGTCGATTGGCAAAGTGGCAAATATTGCTTACCGAGTTCGACATTGTAGATGTGACTCGAACCGCTATGAAAGCTCAAGCATTAGCAAACTATCTTGCTGAGAATCCCATTCATGTGTTGAGTGTTGATGAAGTCATTATAGATGCTGATACAGGTTAGAAGTTGTTCTTCGATAGAGCTGTCAACATGAAAGGAGTCGGAATAGGTATGGCTCTTATCTCTGAATTGAGGCAATATATCCCGGTAACAGCGCAACTTTAATTTTATTGTACCAATAACATGGCAGAATACAAAGCGTGCATTCTTGGTTTGAGGTTACCTATTGATATGAGAGTCCAGGAACGATTTGTGTTGGGGGATTCAGATTTGCTCGTCCATCAAATTCAAGGCAATTGGGAGACGTGAGATTTAAATCTCATACCGTATCGATAATGCTTGTAGGAGCTATGTCAATGGTTTATGTCAGTAAAATTTAGGCATATTCCAAGGATTCACAATAAATTGCTGATGCTTTAGCCTCTCTGTCTTCAATGCTCCAATATCCTGATAAAGCCTACATCGATCCAATGCATATACAGAGTGGTGATCAGCATGCTTACTATAATGCGTTTGAATAAGAGCTAGATGGAGAACCTTGGTTCTTTGATATCAAGCGATACATTTAGTCAGGAGAATACCCAACACACACCACCTATGATCAAAAGAGGAATATTAGGCGTTTGACTAGTGAATTTTTCTTAAGCGGAGGAATCTTATACAAGAGAACATCGGATTTGGGACTTTTGAGGTATGTTAATGCAAAAGAAGCTTCGACAATCAAAGTTCAAGTTTATTCCAGAGTATGCAGGCCTCATATGAGCAGTTATGTCTTGTCGAAGGAGATTTTTAGAGCAGGTTATTATTGGCTTACTATGGAGAGGGATTCCATTGGTTTTGTTCAAAAATGTCATCAATGTCAGGTACATAATGATCTGATATATTCTCCTCCTGCTGAATTTCACGCAATGTCTACTACATGGCCTTTCGTAGCTTGGGGGACAGACGTGATCGGGCCGATTGAGCCAAAAACATCAAATGGGCATAGATTCATTTTGGTGGATATCGATTACTTCACAAAGTGGATAGAAGCAGTAACTTTCAAGTCAGTGACAAAGAAGGCGATAGTAGATTTTGTTTATGCCAACATTATTTGTAGGTTTGGAATTCCTAAGATAGTCATTATAGATAATGCTGCCAATCTCAATAGTCATTTGATTCAAGAAGTGTGCCAGCAGTTTAAGATCACACATCGAAATTCCACTTCATATCATCCAAAGGCCAATGGTTCTGTGGAAGCCACTAATAAGAATATCAAGAAGATACTGTGAAAAATAATACAAGGGTCTAGACAATGGCATGAGAATTTGACGTTTGCTCTGCTAGGTTACCGTACTACTATTCTCACTTCAATAGAGGCAATCCCATATTTGTTCATGTATGAAATAGAAGCAGTCATTCCCGTAGAAGTTAAAATTCCCTCTCTTCGAGTCATTGTAAAAGCAGAGATTGATGATGATGAGTGGGTCAAAACCCAATTGGAACAGTTGAGCTTGGTTGATGAAAAAAGATTGACGTCGGTATGTCATGGCCAATTATATCAAAAGAGAATAGCTTGAGCGTATAATAAAAAGGTACAACCCAGAAATTTTGAAGTTGGTCAGTTGGTATTAAAACTTATCCTTCCCCATCAGGCTGAAGTGAAAGGCAAGTTCTCCCCAAATTGGAAAGGTCCCTTTATTGTGAAGAAAGTGTTGCCCAATGGAGCCTTATATTTGACGGATATTGAAGGCAAAATGGCAGAAATGGCTATCAATGCTGATGTGATCAAAAGATATTATGTATGATATTTTATCCTTTGTTGATTTTACTGCATATTTAGTACTTCCATTTTTTAAGATTGATATGATAAAGGCATTTTATTCGTCTATCCAAACATTGTGTCATTCTTTGTTTACCCGTTTGATCTTAGTTTTATTTTTCTTTTATATCCCTCTTTTGGAATTAGAATAGAGTCAAAGATCAATGTTAGGAAAATAAGAATAAAAGAAAGAGTTTGAAAATAAAAGAAAAAAAAGAAAGAAAAAAAGCAAATCAAAACAAAGAACAAGATGATGGAACTACGTGCGACCTGATTCTCCTCACTTGGGAGTGAGATATGTAGGATGCCCTATTCAGGGCTCGGTCCAACCAAATAAAGATTTTAGAGTCACCCAGTCAACAAAAACTGGGACATGAGTTAATGTTTGTTTAAATCGATTCCAAAAGTTGTAAGTCCCACCCCCACTTCAAGTATCGTTTGAGCCTCTTGTCATCCTTTTCTAACCTTATCCAAAAGACAAGTTACAACCAAAGAAAGTCCTTCAGATAAATTTTTGATAATGTTAAGGCTAAGCATTCAATGGATATGATGATACATTATGGGGTACTACTTGTCTTCCTCAGCATAAGAAATCAGGAAAAAAATAAAAAATGAAAGAGTCTTATTGGTGAAAACCCTCGCAGGCACCATAAGGCGATGGTGAGTCAAGTGAAATAAAAATGAGAGAGCCTTACTGGTGAAAACCCTCACGGTCACCATAAGGCGATGGGGAGTTGAGAGAAATAAAAATGAGAGAGTCTTATTGGTGAAAACCCTCATGGGCATCATAAGGCGATGGCAAGTTCGAGAGAAAAGTGAAAAGGAAAGAGATTTGTTGACAAATGTATTTTAAGATGGCATCGATTGAATAGGAGATTGAGTCCAATGGGTTTGAAGAAGCAGCTCAGTGGCAAAGGCACAAACTCAACAACAGATGGGAAGCCTGGATAGGAAGATCAGGCATCTTAATCAAAAATGCATGTCATAATCATTGGAGTTGGTTACCGTATTCAGATAAGTTTTCTTTTGAATAAGGAACATTGCCCTTTTCTTTCATTTACATATTCATATTTTTGTCTTTTATGTCATCCATCATTTCTTTATATTTTAAGTCAAGTCTGTCTCAAAATAAGCGAGAAAGGATTTCAAAACTTGCTACCAGTCTTTCCAATTATATGAGAAAAAGCCAAGGACCAGCACATGAAAGAAATAGGATCATAATTCAACACAAAGCAAAGGAAGTCTATCAACCGACAGATTGTTGGATTCATGGGAGTATCAGATGTCAAAAGGTGCATCTCAGAGTCATGGTAAAATAGAGACTCGGTATTTGAGTCAAAGACATTTCCCCGATCTGGTCTGGGTTAATGATGCGACAAGACAAGGGCAAGTGTCAGCAATTTGAAACAAAGATAAAAGGAACAACTGCTGGAGCAGATGCCTGGAAAGCCAAGTGCTGTAAACCACCACTAAGTTTTCAACTGAAAAATTTTTCTTTGATGAAACAGGGGCAAAGTTTTGCTGTCATTGGAA